>NW_020713634.1:0-4261 GCF_002925995.2 Terrapene triunguis | reverse complement strand
TGAAGCACTAGAATGGGTTACCTAGGGAGGTGGTAGAATCCCCTTCCCTAGAGGTTTTTAAGGCCCGTCTTGACAAAGCCCTGGCTGGGATGATTTAGTTGGGGATTGGTCCTGCTTTGAGCAGGGTGTGGGACTAGATGACCTCCTGAGGTCCCTTACAACCCTGATATTCTATGATTCTAACCCCCTCTCCCTGGAAGAGGAAACGCTCATAGTGACCTGGCCGGGAGCTGTGTCACAAAGAGGAGGCTGCAGTTCCTGGAGTGAGACAGGTTCGCAGGGCTAGAGGATGATGGGAGGGATGCCGCCAGAGGAGGGTGCAATGCCTGGCCAGAGCTAATCCCCAGAGTGACCAGGAGGAGATGCCAATGACAGGAAGTGGACCCTGTGACAGAGGCCTTTGGTTTTGCATTGAGGGGAGGGGGTTTGGATGCTGATATGGAAACTTCCACGTGTGTCGTTCAGTGGACAAATGTATCTGGTACTGGGAAGGGGAGCTGGGAGGTTACATCATCTCCCCAGGCAGGAGTTTGGGATTGAGTTCTGGGGTATTAGAAAGGAGATGTGTTTCTGTTACTCACTGGTGGGGCTATCAACCCATGGAACTGCCAAGACCACAATCAGAAGGGCAGAGCTGGGCATTTGAGTGTGGAAGAGGGCCTGCTAGTGTCACTGTTCCATTGCCAAACATTGCTGCTCATCTTCCCAGGAAGTGTGCTTGTAGTGTAATGAACTGTGCACCACTGCTCTCCGTGGGTGCAATCAGAGTGGCTCTACTGTGTGTCATAGGCCCTACGCTGGTAACAGCTAAGGGATATTCACCTTTAGTTTCAGTAGAAGCCCTGGGCTTTTGAAGCAGGGGATCTGCACGCCCCGCCCCCCAATTACATTAAGATCTTGTCTATACTGTAATTTTTAGCAACTGAGTGACCCAATTTATACCAGCACAGTTTATCCTGGTTTGACACTGGCATAAATTGCACTAGTGCAAATTGCCTTGCCTCAATGTAGTGTCTATATTAGCAATTTGCACTGGGCCAGCAGTGCTGGTGTCTGAAATCCCAGTGTAGACAAGGCTTAAGGTGCAAAAGGTTGAGATGTCACAGTCCACACATGCAACCCACCAGCACAAGTTATCCAGTAAGGCTAGACTCAACAAAGTGAAAAACAAGCAGGAAAAAATGACCCTCCTCTCAGAAAGCTCAACCTTTCGGTCCTTTTGACACCACAAGGAAGCAATGAGAGGCACAACCCCAGTTTTAATCATTTGTAGAGCACCTTTCACTGCCCCTCTCTTCTCTGACATGCACTTTCCCTGTCAGGAATCAGTTTCCTATTTCTCTCTTTCTTGGAGAAGAACATCTGGCCCAGAACTGCCACCTGCATAATGTCCCAAATGCCGTGATGATATTCTCCTGTTTGCCTTATATTCTGGGAGGGTCCATGTGACTCCGACAAGATCCTTTTAGGGATTCCAAAAAATGCACTTTCCTCTCGTTGCTCATTTTTCATTTCTCCTCATAACAGAATAATAAGAATGCTGATAACGAATCGAGAGAAGACCTCTCCTCCATGGCCGTGGAGTGCCAGGAATAGGGGTGCCAACAAAACGGTACTCAGTTGTGTGGGAGGGATATTGTGCCTAGTTCTGACACAGAGGGTTATCGGTGGGTTACCAGTAAACTCAGCTGCACAGATTAGCATAGAAAGAGCACGCTTCCCTTTGAAGCAGAGAAGGAAAATGTAATCCTCCTATTCTGCGCCTGTCTCTGCCAGAAGCAAGCAGGGGTACCCAGTGCTGTGAAAGTACTTCACCACTACCAGCCCTTAGCATGGAGCAGTCTCGTCTATGTCTGCTGTAGCGCAGTTCCCTGAAACCAGCAACCTCTGGCGAGCCCTGACTTCCAGGCTCCCTCTGTGCAGGCAGTGATAGGCCATCCCCAAGGGAACAGGATCAGGTCCTTGATAACATCGCAGCACTGAGAGAGATTTTATAGTGAAAATGATCATCAGGTTATTATCAAAAGCTAAGATTTAAGAGATAGGGAGTCAGGAGAATGGAAACAGAAATGATTACATGTAAAACAAAATAATAGAACGTGAACCTGGGTCCACACTTGATAAAGGTTACCATTCCTATATAATAAAGTCAATCTTTCCCCAAAAGTTTAGTCTTTTGCAGAGTTGGCTGGTTTCAGATAAACCAGGGTCCAAACGTTCATGAATCACCCCTCTTCCCTATGGTTGTCCTCGGTGAATGGATAACAGGGTGCTTTCCTTGTCCCCCATTTATAGTCCAGTAAACCTTTGAAATGCTCCCCTCATTGTTGTTCTCCAGTGAGCTCTTCCCTGTTGATTTCACATCCCCCTCTTGGTTCTATATGCAAATGGGGCATCCATTGGTTGGCTTACAATGCTTAATTTACATATGAACCACGTCAGACAGGCGAACATACATCCTTTGTCTGGCAGGAACTCCTTTTCTCTTTGGCTGTTGACAGACATTGCAGTACATATACACATCTCCTTAACTATCATCCCACAATGACTATGAGGATCAGCATGACATAAGCTTTTATTAGAGACCTCACCATGAAAGCAGTGTAGTAGGTGTAGTGAGTTTGTCAGGCCTGTTAGGCGTTGCTGATGTAGAGTACTGAACTCTTTGCCTGTTGCTGTTGGCACCAATAAGCCTCTGTGTCACAGGCCCCCATTTCCCTAGTATCTGAGCACCTCACATGTTTAATGTTTTCAGCCTCACAGCACCCTGGGAGGTAGGGAAGTGCTGTTAGCCCAATTGTACAGATGGGGAAACTGAGGCACAGATTGGCTGCCTGTCGCAGAGCAAGGAACTGAACCCAGTCTCCCAGAGCAGCACTCTAAGCACTGGACAAGCCTTCCTCCCTCAATAGGACATTAGAAGTTTTAATGAATCATAGAATCATAGAATATCAGGGTTGGAAGGGACCTCAGGAGGTCATCTAGTCCAACCCCCTGCTCAAAGCAGGACCAATTCCCAACTAAATCATCCCAGCCAGGGCTTTGTCAAGCCGGGCCTTAAAAACCTCCAAGGAAGGAGACTCCACCACCTCCCTAGGTAACGCATTCCAGTGTTTCACCACCCTCCTAGTGAAATAGTGTTTCCTAATATCCAACCTGGACCTCCCCTACTGCAACTTGAGACCATTGCTCCTTGTTCTGTCATCTGCCACCACTGAGAACAGCCGAGCTCCATCCTATTTGGAACCCCCCTTCAGGTAGTTGAAGGCTGCTATCAAATCCCCCCTCAGTCTTCTCTTCTGGAGACTAAACAATCCCAGTTCCCTCAGCCTCTCCTCATAAGTCATGTGCTCCAGACCCCTAATCATTTTTGTTGCCCTCCGCTGGACTCTTTCCAATTTTTCCACATCCTTCTTGTAGTGTGGGGCCCAAAACTGGACACAGTATTCCAGATGAGGCCTCACCAATGTCGAATAAAGGGGAACGATCACGTTCCTCGATCTGCTGGCAATGCCCCTACTTATACAGCCCAAAATGCCGTTAGCCTTCTTGGCAACAAGAGCACGCTGTTGACTCATATCCAGCTTCTCGTCCACTGTGACCCCTAGGTCCTTTTCTGCAGAACTGCTACCTAGCCATTCGGTCCCTAGTCTGTAGCAGTGCATGGGATTCTTCCGTCCTAAGTGCAGGACTCTGCACTTATCCTTGTTGAACCTCATCAGGTTTTTTTTGGCCCAATCCTCTAATTTGTCTAGGTCCCTCTGTATCCGATCCCTACCCTCTAGTGTATCTACCACGCCTCCTAGTTTAGTGTCATCTGCAAACTTGCTGAGAGTGCAGTCCACACCATCCTCCAGATCATTAATAAAGATATTAAACAAAACCGGCCCCAGGACCGACCCTTGGGGCACTCCGCTTGAAACCGGCTGCCAACTAGACATGGAGCCATTGATCACTACCCGTTGAGCCCGACGATCTAGCCAGCTTTCTATCCACCTTACAGTCCATTCATCCAGCCCATACTTCTTTAACTTGGCGGCAAGAATACTGTGGGAGACCGTATCAAAAGCTTTGCTAAAGTCAAGGAATAACACATCCACTTCTTTCCCCTCATCCACAGAGCCAGTTATCTCATCAATGAGACCAGCGTGGTCCAGGACCCTAAGAGACTGAGGAGAATTTGCTAAACCAGCGACCACACCCCAAACTGAGCAGTTCCAGACTGGTGGGAAGTGACCCAGGGGAAAACATTATTTGGGGT
>NW_020713633.1:0-1079 GCF_002925995.2 Terrapene triunguis | reverse complement strand
CCTAGCGGCCGGAGTCCATAGAATTGCCCCTGGGTACAGGGCAGCACAGCCTAGCGGCCAGAGTCCATAGAATTGCCCTTGGTTACAGGGTAGCGCAGCCTAGTGACCGGAGCCCGTAGGATTGCCCCTGGTTACACCGCCATAGGGCCTTGCCACTGGCTCAGTGGGGAGATCCTACCGAAACACACTGAGGTTTACCGGGGGCAAGTTACCAGTCCATCACCCCCCCGGGTAGCTTCCTACCGTCTTGAGAGTTGGAGTCTCCCATGAATCTCCAGGTTCTCCGCGGGTCTCCGGGTCCGTCGCTGCCTCGGGCTCCTCCCGCAGCAGGGCTTCGTGCTGGCCGGGGAAGCTTCAGTTCCCAGCAACGTCAAGGGTGGTGGCTGGTCCTCCGCAGGAGCTTCCCGGGTAGGTCTCTCCCCTGTGGCCGCCAGCCCAGACTGAGCTGAGTTCCCTCCTTTTATACTCCCAGAGCATTTGGAGCATGCCCAGTACGAGCGGGGCGGGACTTCCGCCGCCAGAGCTACTGGTCTGACGCAGCTGGGGCTAGTGCGGGGCGGGGCTGCCCTGTCACAGGGAGACAAGCCCTTAGTAGATGCTTGAGCACTCAGCATCCCACCCCCTCAACAACCCTACACGCCCCCATGCGCCTCACACATGCCACTTGATCACCACGCAGTGCCCGGGTCAGCGGAGGGCATCTAGCCAGCTAGATAGTTCCTGTCTCTCCCTAGAGTTGCTCCCCATAGTGTAAGGCCTAGGCCGACAGCAGCCGCAGAAGGATTAGTCAGCCTAGAATAAACTTTTGACGCTCTAGCCACTTAGGGTACATCTACACTGCAACCCCACACCCATGGCAGCGAGTCTCAGAGCCCGGATCAACTGAGTCAGTCTAGCAGCACTCGCACCACGGGGCTACAAATAGCCAGGCAGAGGCTCCTGCTTGGGCTCTGAGCCCCACTCCCCTCACTGGGTTTCAGAGCCTGGGCTCCAGGCCGAGTGGGAACGTCTATGCCATTTTTTAGCCTCATTGTGCGAGCCCAAGTCAGGCAAACCAGGCTCTGAGCCTCGTTGCTACA
>NW_020713632.1:0-1744 GCF_002925995.2 Terrapene triunguis | reverse complement strand
GAGGCGAGGCCAGGGCGGGGACTTTGGGGAAGGGGTTGGAATGGGGATGGGAGGGGGCGGAGTTGGGGTGGGGACTTTGAGGAATGGGTTGGAATGGGGGCGGGAGGAGGTGGGGCAGGAGTGGAGTCGGGGCGGGGCCGGGGGCAGAGGGGGGTCGAGCACCCACCGGCGCCAGTAGAAGTCAGCGCCTATGGGTGTGTGCAGAAATTTAAATTGGACTGCCTTTGGGGGGGCACATTAGAGCAGCAGTCAGGGACTGGGTCAGCAACCTGGGCTGAGGCAGTGAATGGCATCAACCACCGGGGATGGAGCAGCAGCCAGGGCTCGGGCAGGGGCAGCAAACGGTGATCAGCCGCTGAGCTGGAGCAGCAGCCGGGGCTGAGGCTGGAGCTGGAGCATTGTGCGTCCAGGGCTCGGGCAGCGAACAGTGGTCAGACATCAGGGCTGGAGCAGCTGTCAGGGCTGGATCCAGTGCTGGAGCAGAAATGCCTATTTTTTAGATGATTATTGGGGTGTGTACCCCTGCTTGGCCCCCTTGTGCACACTCCTGGGCATTGGCCACTGTCGGAAGACAGGATACTGGGCTAGATGGACCATTGATCTGACCCTGGCATGGCCGTTCTCATGTTTTGATGGATGGCTTGGCACTCCAGTGAGCGCTGTTAAGATGGGACTGGACTCTCTCCTCTCCCCAGAAGGTCAGGAAGTCCAGGACCTCAGCACAGGACCATGCAGAAGCATGGGGCATGGCTGCTGTAATGGGTATGTGACTTGGGTGTGTGACCTCACCACGAGCTGCAGTAGCAATGGGGTGCACCTGGCCATGCCTTAGACCTTAATCCATCCCGTGCTTTGCTGCACATTGGGCTACCCACATTTGCCATCCTTACTTGTCAACTGCCCTTTTCTCCAAATCTTCCCATTTCACATTGAGGTACTTGATATCGTTTAGAACGATTCATTTCCATGTTATTCTCGGTCTTCCCCTCTCTCTTCTTGAGTTTTCTGGCTTCCATCCAAGGGCAGATTTGGTAAGCATTCTTTTTCCATTCTCAGTACATGTCCCAGCCACTGATGTCTTCTTTTGTAGATTATTTATGAGAGGGTGCCTTGTCCAGTCATTTTTCTGATTTCTTAATTCATCTTCCTGCCTCTATTTGTTATTCCCAATATTCTTCTCAGACATTTGTGATGAAATGCATTCAGCTTTTGCGTCTCTTTCTTGGTAAGTTGCCATGTCTCACTGCTATATGTTGTGATGGCGATAACAATTGCTTTGTACACGTTCAGTTTTGTCTTGAGGGAAATGTTTTGAGTTGCCAGATGTTTTTGAGTCTTCCAAATGCAACATTTAAATGGGGGGGTGACAACTGGCCAAGATGACCCTGGAGCAGTAGAGGACACACAAGGTAGACAGAGAGGCTGACTCAGGTGTGCCCCAATGCAGTGTGGGATAGTAGTGGGAGGACTGTCAGAAGCCAAAGAGTTATTTCAAGATGGGGATGCAGCCACACCTCATTTGAGTTAGTGCAGTCCCAGAGCAGATGAATGAATGAGAAGCTAGAAAATTTTGGGGGGAAACTATGTGTGTGCAGAGGAAAGACTATTCATTTTGAAAAAACGCAATGAATCCCAAATAATTTACAAGGGGAGCGTGAAGTCCCTAGAATTGCCCCTGGTTACGGAGTAACACGGCGTAGCGGCCAGAGTCCATAGAATTGCCCCTGGGTACAGGGCAGCACGG
>NW_020713631.1:0-1741 GCF_002925995.2 Terrapene triunguis | reverse complement strand
GAGGCGAGGCCAGGGCGGGGACTTTGGGGAAGGGGTTGGAATGGGGACGGGAGGGGGCGGAGTTGGGGCGGGGACTTTGAGGAAGGGGTTGGAATGGGGGCGGGAGGGGGTGGGGCAGGAGTGGAGTCGGGGCAGGGCCGGGGGCAAAGGGGGGGTCGAGCACCCACCGGCGCCAGTAGAAGTCAGCGCCTATGGGTGTGTGCAGGAATTTAAATTGGACTGCCTTTGGGGGGGCACATTAGAGCAGCAGTCAGGGACTGGGTCAGCAGCCTGGGCTGAGGCAGTGAATGGCATCAACCACCAGGGATGGAGCAGCAGCCGGGGCTGAGGCTGGAGCTGGAGCATTGTGCGTCCAGGGCCGGGGCAGCGAACGGTGGTCAGACACCAGGGCTGGAGCAGCTGTCAGGGCTGGATCCAGTGCTGGAGCAGAAATGCCTATTTTTTAGATGACTATTGGGGTGCGTACCCCTGCTTGGCCCCCTTGTGCACACTCCTGGGCATTGGCCACTGTCGGAAGACAGGATACTGGGCTAGATGGACCATTGATCTGACCCTGGCATGGCCGTTCTCATGTTTTGATGGATGGCTTGGCACTCCAGTGAGCGCTGTTAAGATGGGACTGGACTCTCTCCTCTCCCCAGAAGGTCAGGAAGTCCAGGACCTCAGCACAGGACCATGCAGAAGCATGGGGCATGAGTGCTGTAATGGGTATGTGACTTGGGTGTGTGACCTCACCACGAGCTGCAGTGGCAATGGGGTGCACCTGGCCATGCCTTAGACCTTAGTCCATCCCGTGCTTTGCTGCACATTGGGCTACCCACATTTGCCATCCTTACTTGTCAACTGCCCTTTTCTCCAAATCTTCCCATTTCACATGGAGGTGCTTGATGTCGTTTAGAACGATTAGTTTCCATGTTATTCTCGGTCTTCCCCTCTCTCTTCTTGCGTTTTCTGGCTTCCATTCGAGGGCAGATTTGGTAAGCATTCTTTTTCCATTCTCAGTACATGTCCCAGCCACTGATGTCTTCTTTTGTAGATTATTTATGAGAGGGTGCCTTGTCCAGTCATTTTTCTGATTTCTTAATTCATCTTCCTGTCTCTATTTGTTATTCCCAATATTCTTCTCAGACATTTGTGATGAAATGCATTCAGCTTTTGCGTCTCTTTCTTGGTAAGTTGCCATGTCTCACTGCTATGTGTTGTGATGGCGATAACAATTGCTTTGTACACGTTCAGTTTTGTCTTGAGGGAAATGTTTTGAGTTGCCAGATGTTTTTGAGTCTTCCAAATGCAACATTTAAATGGGGGGGTGACAACTGGCCAAGATGACCCTGGAGCAGTAGAGGACACACAAGGTAGACAGAGAGGCTGACTCAGGTGTGCCCCAATGCAGTGTGGGATAGTAGTGGGAGGACTGTCAGAAGCCAAAGAGTTATTTCAAAATGGGGATGCAGCCACACCTACCTTATTAAAGAATAATTCATTCCTCATTTGAGTTAGTGCACTCCCAGAGCAGATGAATGAATGAGAAGCTAGAAAATTTTGGGGGGAAACTATGTGTGTGCAGAGGAAAGACTATTCATTTTGAAAAAACGCAATGAATCCCAAATAATTTACAAGGGGAGCGTGAAGTCCCTAGAATTGCCCCTGGTTACGGGGTAACACGGCGTAGTGGCCCGAGTCCATGCAATTGTCCCTGGGTACAGGGCAGCACGGCCTAGCGGCCGGAGTCCATAGAATT
>NW_020713630.1:0-1050 GCF_002925995.2 Terrapene triunguis | reverse complement strand
GGGTACAGGGCAGCACGGCCTAGCGGCCAGAGTCCATAGAATTGCCCTTGGTTACAGGGTAGCGCAGCCTTGTGACCGGAGCCCGTAGGATTGCCCCTGGTTACACTGCCATAGGGCCTTGCCACTGGCTCAGTGGGGAGATCCTACCGAAACACGCTGAGGTTTTACTGGGGGCAAGTTACCAGTCCGTCACCCCCCCCGGGTAGCTTCCTACCGTCTTGAGAGTTGGAGTCTCCCATGAATCTCCAGGTCCTCTGCGGGTCTCCGGGTCCATCGCTGCCTCGGGCTCCTCCCGCAGCAGGGCTTCGTGCTGGCTGGGGAAGCTTCAATTCCCAGCAACGTCAAGGGTGGTGGCTGGTCCTCCGCAGGAGCATCCCGGGTAGGTCTCTCCCCTGTGGCCGCCAGCCCAGACTGAGCTGAGTTCCCTCCTTTTATACTCCCAGAGCATTTGGAGCATGCCCAGTACGAGCGGGGCGGGACTTCCGCCGCCAGAGCTACTGGTCTGACGCAGCCGGGGCTAGTGCGGGGCGGGGCTGCCCTGTCACAGGGAGACAAGCCCTTAGTAGATGCTTGAGCACTCAGCATCCCACCCCCTCAACAACCCTACACGCCCCCATGCGCCTCACACATGCCACTTGATCACCACGCAGTGCCCGGATCAGCGGAGGGCATCTAGCCAGCTAGATAGTTCCTGTCTCTCCCTAGAGTTGCTCCCCATAGTGTAAGGGCTAGGCCGACAGCAGCCGCAGAAGGATTAGTCAGCCTAGAATAAAATTTTGACGCTCTAGCCACTTAGGGTACATCTACACTGCAACCCCCCACCCATGGCAGCGAGTCTCAGAGCCCGGATCAACTGAGTCAGTCTAGCAGCACTCGCACCACGGGGCTACAAATAGCCAGGCAGAGGCTCCTGCTTGGGCTCTGAGCCCCACTCCCCTCACTGGGTTTCAGAGCCTGGGCTCCAGGCCGAGTGGGAACGTCTATGCCATTTTTTAGCCTCATAGTGCGAGCCCAAGTCAGGCAAACCAGGCTCTGAGCCTCGTTGCTACA
>NW_020713629.1:0-3754 GCF_002925995.2 Terrapene triunguis | reverse complement strand
TTTGTAAGTATCAGTTATTACTAATTGCTGCATCTTTGTTTATAAATGTTGTTAGTAGATATTTTAGTCATTGTGTGTTTTAAGTTTCATTAACTCTATTAGCTAATCAAACGCTGCTCTCTTACCCCTTGTAATTATCCCCAATAAAACTTTAAATTGATTAATTTTAGTTGTGTGTGTGTGTGTCTGCAGTTTGCATCGTGACCCATACTCTCCTTGCATCCCTTACCAATATAGTCTATTGCCACGTGCAGCCTGGTAAATAACAGGCCTGCATTTTCTTTCGCCCCTGCGTGCCCGTGGCAATCCACATGGCGTCACGAACAGGATGCAAGGGAGTTGGGCCATGCCCGTGGCACGCTGCAGACCGCGTTGATGATGAAACTGAACAGTTCCAACATTTGCAGTTTCACCTTTTTACTAGCCAAAATTCGACTGATCCAAAAATAGAATGGATCTGTTCCCTTGGCTCGGGTAAAACTCTAAAAGGCTATACTGTACCATTAACCCTGGCAGATATGGGATGCCTCCTTCGGTGCCACCCGAGCTTTAGGTGTCAGCCAGCCGATTGTTCCCTACAGCCTCAGTGCACGGAGACTGTGGAGAACCTCGGTGCTGCAGATCCCTCTCAGCTTTGGAGAGAGTGTAGCCGCATTGTTAGAAAATCCGGAGGTACTGTTTCCAAATTGATTCCCTCACCTCGGGTAATACCTGCTGATCCGGCACACAAATTATTATGCCAAATGATAAAAGAATTAAATTTAATTAAGAAAACCAAAAAATTCCGACCCGATGAATATAAATCTGAGGATGTTTCCACCGTCCTGTTTAGCATGATATGTAAGGCCCTCGATCTGTGTTCTGTCCTCCACGGGGGCACAATGTTTGCAGCTAAACAGGCAGCCCCAAGCTCTCCTAAAGATGATAATGAGGAGAAGACAGAAAAGGTAGAGCCCATCACTACCTCCCCCTCCCCAAGTCCCTCTCAGAAAATTTTGCCACCCCCATATGAAGCTCCTAAAACTCCTCTGTGTCCAGCTCTGCCAACAGCCCCAGAATTTACTGAATCTGAAACTGTAGCAGAAGCTTTGCCTATTGCGATAACTAGAACTAAAACAGATGCACAAACAGGCAACACCACGCAGGTTACTGAACTGCGAACACGTACTAAGGCCGAACTTAAAGAGTTTTTAAAGGAAACGCAACGAAAAGCCGATGAGGCACCTATGGTTTGGGTCGGGCGGCTAGCCTTAGAACACGTAGCAGAATGGGTGGACCGTGAGGAGGCTGGCATCTTAGCCAAAACGGCCAATTGGGCACGAGGCTTCCCGGGTCATGCTTTATTAAATAATCACATTTGGCCACTTACCACCCCGGCAGCTGCCATTTTAGCAATGCAAGGCAGTTTTAAAGGATTGTATATCCCCCCGGGAGCCTTAGTTACTCCACACGATTTAATATGGGCAATCGCAGGAGCCTCCATAGCCCTGTGGGATCCACTACAAAACCCACTTAATTTGACTGTTCAACAGCAATTGGTGGCCACACCCTTTATACATGTTACTGATCCCACCCAAATTCCTGTCTCAGCAGAGGCAGTTGATTTAGCATTAGAAGCTGCCCCTGGAGCTGACACCGGTGCCATGCTGGTTCTATCGCTGTGGCTCTTAAGCAAACAGCAGCTGCCTGGGGCACTCCCACTGAAGTCCAAGCAGATGGTGGGCCACCCTTTACAGGCAAAAGCATTGAACAGCTCATTTTTGGATGGAGGGCTTCCCTTCACATCCATACTAAATATCATCCTCAAAGCAATGGTGTGGTGGAGCGAAAAATCGCAGTCCTTAAGACTATGCTGCGAACAGCAAACCCCAACCCTGATTTTAAAAACTGGAGCTCATTTTTACCCCAGGTACTTATCGCACTCAACAAAAGTTACTCTCGCTGGCCTCACATTTCACCTACACCTAAGCCGCCTTGGTCCCCCGTGTTTAACACCGGCCAACTGGTTTGGCTTACAGAACCCCAAGCCTCTGGCCATTGAGAACCTATAAAAGCCACCATTCTCCGGGCTGGCAAGTACCCTAACACCTACTTAGTGGCTACAAGTACCCCCGGTGACAAGCTAGTTCATCATAACTGGCTCAGCAAATGTAGTTCTTAATAAACAAACTAATGCCCCTGAGCAGGGCTTGTATTATTCTGTTTTACAGGTTATGCTGCTCTCCCTCACAACATCTTTGCCCACGGAGCCCTTAGGAGAAGGTGGACTACAAACCTGGGTCGCCGCCTACTGGGTGCAGGAGGTCAGCGGAAACCAGTCCCTGTCAGCGCTGAGTCCAGAAGATTGTCTTGTTTGCTCCACTCAGTTCTCACCTAAATATCCATTACCCTTTCAATTTGTACCAATAGTTTATAATTTTTCTTCATTTAATATTTCTAGTGTGAATTGTTCTTCCCCCTATGTGCAGTGGGCTGCTTCTAGTGTTTGGAACAATTGTTCTTCACAATTTAATTCTTATGTGTTTCCAGTTCTTAATGCTTCAGGTCGAAGTGATCATAGCTTTCCTTTAATTGAGAGTATTAGAGTTCCAGCATCTCATTGTTGGGTTTTTGTTGGTAATAGTTTAACCCCAGCCCCTACTTGGGTTGGTACTTATTCTAATTGTTCTATGTGGAGTTTCTCTTATGCTAATACCTCCCTAACTAAACCCACTCTTAATTTTACTATCCCCCTCTCATTAATTGTTCTTATCGTCTTAATTATAATATTTTTTTGGAACCTTCTATACCTCCATAACATATACGTATCTGTTTCATGCCCAGCATATGCATCATGCTGAGGCTGCATGTATCAATCGTGCATCCAGCTTTTATTCGGTAACCAATAATGGGTGGAGCCATACCACAGTTTCTTCCTTAAGACCCGGTCATTTTTGGATTTGTGGTAATGTTGCATTTGCTGTGCTTCCTCCCAATCCCCGAGGTATATGCACCATTGGCACCCTGTATCTACAGGGCGGAGGTATTTATACCTTGCCATCTAGCCACCGACACCATCGTAGTACCCACTCTTTTTGGACTCGTTTGCAAACAGCAGCTTCCTCCCTCGCCTCCTCTATTGTTAGTTTTAACCCTGTTGGTTATCTGATGTTACGTGATCAAGTGCTGTTTCAATCCCTTGCTATTGAAATGCTTCCTAATACTACGGGCAAGGGCCTCTCCTTAATTAATCAGCAGTTAAATTCCCTTGTTCAGTATAGTATTCAAAATAGATTAATGATTCAATATTTGTTACAATCTTCCTCATTTTGTACTAAATTTGCTGAAGTATATCCTGACTTTGCTGATAAATGCTGCGTTTCTTTGCCTTCTATTTCCCCTAATCTGTCCTCAATTGTTAAAGACCTGCAAACGTTGAGCTCTACTGTCCGAGAGTCACGAGAGTCCTTCCAGTTTTGGTCATGGCTCGATTGGCTTGGCCTTGCGCCCTACAAATCCTATTTCCAATCCCTGTTTGTGTCCCTTCTAGTTGGGCTCGCTCTTCTCTGTCTCGGATGTGCCTTCATTAAAGCCTGCATTCGCAAGTTTGTTGCCTCGGCCTACATCGCTTCCACCCCCGAAGCGCATCCCCTCGTAGGTGGGGATGAGGAGTCGGACTCGGAAGTTTAGGTTTTCGGCCTAACTATTTCGGCCAGGGCACGGGGGCATGTTGAGATGAGTTCCTGTCTGCATCCTGTAAAACTTGCCCATACCG
>NW_020713628.1:0-1952 GCF_002925995.2 Terrapene triunguis | reverse complement strand
TTACAACCTATAACATCACTATAACAACAATGCTCAGTGCATCATGAACCTTCCGAAGACACCGACATGACCAACTTTGCATTGGATACCACACAATCATATTATAAGGATGAACATGGGGGTGCAGAGTGTTCCCCCGAGATACAGCTTGTCACACATGCCCCCTTTGTTTACTGCAAGAGGGTTAGTCACTGACCATCTCTGAGATTCCCTGTCCCTTCTCTGGGCTCTTCTCTGGGACACATTTCTCTATGCTCCTTAGAGCAGGGTCTGTGTCTGTTTCTGGTTCAGCTGCAGCTTGCTGGCAGCTAACAACCGTGACAATTCACTCCCTGGCAGTCATCACACCCCCATCCCTTCCTGAGGTGGTGTTGCCTCCAGCTGCAATGCAGGAGTTGGTCTCAACCACCCTCCCACCTGGAAGCATGTGGCTTCTCCCTGCTGCAGAAGGATCAAGGAGACTCTCTCCCATTCTCTCAGCAGTTCCTGAGACCTTCCCCTTTCCCTCGGGAGTCCCAGCATAACACTCCCTCCTGCTGCAGGCAAATACTTTAACCTGAACTAAACGGAAAAAATCATTACCAAGAAGCAGGTTGTCACGGAGTCCCTGGGCGATGCTCTGGAACTGCTCCCCACAAAGCCAGTCAGGACTTTGGGGAGCCTCCTCTCCCTCGGAGCAGACCGTCTTCAGGGCAAGAAGCTCACACGGCTTCACCTCCTGGGTCTCTCCTGGGAGCATTCAGCATATGCCCCTCCGTGCGCTTCCCACAGCGAGTCCACCCCGGTGGGGTCCTGGGGAAGCCAAAGGGTTCTGCACCCCCCACTTCGCAGTCAGACGTGACTCTCAGCCAGCCAGTAAAACAGAGGTTTTTAGACGACAGGAACACGGTCTAAAACAGAGCTTGTAGGTCCAGCGAACGGGACCCCTCCACCGGGTCCATTCTGGGGCCCAGCGAGGCAGACCCCCGTCCGCCCTCCCTTCCAGTCCCCAGCCAGCTCCAAACTCCAACCCCCGTCCAGCCCCTCCTTCTCTGGGCTTTGTCTCTTTCCCAGGCCAGGAGGTCACCTGATCCCTTTGTCTCCAACACCTTCAGTTGGCACCTTTGCAGAGGAGGGGCCCAGGCCATCAGTTGCTAGGAGACAGAGTGTCGGGCATTTATGTACCCTGGCCCTTTGCTCTGCAGCAACCATACACCCTTATCCCACCACCTAGATACTTAAGAACTGCATAGGGGAAACTGAGGAAAACATTAAGAACAGTCCTACTTCATCACACAGGTCAACTAGGAGGTGTTCCATTACCCCCACAGTCAAAATACTTTCCAAACCTTCCCACACCACATGGATTTTAGCTAGTGGTACGAGGAATCTGCTTTCGCCCACCCCCACAGTCTCTGCCATTTGGCCAGGCAACATATTGGCCTTTGGAACCACACTCTGCTTAACCAGAGAGATCTGGGCCCCTGTATCCCTCTGCCCCAAGCATTCCCTGCCATTAATTACGACAACCTTAACATGCTCCATATCTGGTTCTGCAGAGGCTAATCTCACAAAACCAATATGACTGGTTTTGATTGCCTGCGGGCGTTCTGTGGTGAGGACAGCAGAACTGACATGAGCTATTGGTTGCCTGCTTCCTCCTAGCACAGGGCATTTATTCCTCAGGTGATCAGTGGAATTACAGGAGGTTTGGGATGAGGGTTAGAGGAATGGTTTTGGGGAGGTGAGTACCCAGCCACCCTCCCTCTTGCTAGGGATAAAATGGGATCTTCCCGTCCCACCAGTTTTAAACCCCTCTTTCTGTGGCCTGCCCTCAATAGACACCTGAGTCTGTTCAAAGGCATCAGCTAAAAGAGCCATCTCATCCCCAGTCTTTACATTTTTATCCCATAGACACTGCTTTTCTGAGGCTGGGCTGGGTTTGTCCCATACATGCCCTGATGAGGTGTGAA
>NW_020713627.1:0-1294 GCF_002925995.2 Terrapene triunguis | reverse complement strand
AAAATGCGAATTATATTCCTCGTCTGTGATAGTGAGAAATTTCTCATAGAATCATGCTTCAAAAGACATTAGGATGCGCTGGTAATTGTTTGGTAGCGATCAGGGAGTGAGAAATACAAAAAATAGAAAATGCTTCCTGAGCTGCGCTAGCAAACAATTTCTCAAGGAATCTTTGTTAAATGATGCACTACTGGTCAGTTGGTAGAGATCGGTCTGTGACAAAAGGAAACATGAGCGATTCATGCCTGATCTGTGCTAGGGACAAATTTCAGAAGGCATCATGCTCAGAAGACATTAGTATTGTCTACTTGTCGTTTGGAACAGATGGGTTTGCGTGAATAGTGAAAATGAGAAATACATTGCTGAACTGTGCTAGTGACGAATTTCTCAAAGAATCTTCGTTTAAAAGCCACTAGCATGAAATGCTAGAGATTTCCTTGAGATTGGTTGGTGAGAAAGAGGAAAAATGATAAATTTAATCCTGAGTTGTGCTTGTGATGAATTTCTCTTGGATCACGCTTTAAAATCTTACACCACGAGGATTCACTACTGGTCAGTTGGTGGAGATCGGTTCGTGAGAAAAGGAAACATGAGAGATTCATTCCTGATCTGTGCTAGTGACAAATTTCAGAAGGCATCATGCTCAAAAGACATTAGTATTGTCTACCTGTCATTTGGAACGGATGGGTTTGCGTGAATAGTGAAAATGAGAAATATATTGCTGAACTGTGCTAGTGACGAATTTCTCAAAGAATCTTCGTTTAAAAGCCACTAGCATGAAATGCTAGAGATTTCGTTGAGATTGGTTTGTGAGAAAGACGAAAAATGATAAATTTAATCCTGAGTTGTGCTTGTGATGAATTTCTCTTGGATCACGCTTTAAAATCCATTAGGATGGATTATGGGCCATTTGGCAGACATCTGTTCCTGAGAAAGATGAAAAATTTAAAATAAATTCCTGAAGTGTGCTAGGGACAAATTTCTCAAGAAATCTTACGCCACGAGGATTCACTACTGGTCAGTTGGTGGAGATCGGTTGGTGAGAAAAGGAAATGTGAGACATTCATTCCTGATTTGTGCTAGGGACAAATTTCAGAAGGCATCATGCTTCAAAAGACATTAGTATTGTCTACTTGTCGTTTGGAACAGATGGGTTTGCGCGAATAGTGAAAATGAGAAATACATTGCTGAACTGTGCTAGTGACAAATTTATCAAGGAAACGTCGTTTAAAAGCCACTAAGATGGACTGCTAGAGATTTGGTTGAGATTGGTTGGTGAGAAAGACGAAAAATG
>NW_020713626.1:0-10393 GCF_002925995.2 Terrapene triunguis | reverse complement strand
CTGAATTGTGCTAGTGACCAATTTCTCAAGGAATCTTCGTTTAAAAGTCACTAGGATGGACTGCTAGAGATTTGGTTGAGATTGGTTGGTGAGAAAGACGAAAAATGATAAATTTATTCCTGAGTTGTGCTTGTGATGAATTTCTCTTGGATCACGCTTTGAAATCCATTAGGATGGATTACGGGCCATTTGGCAGATATCTGTTCCTGAGAAAGATGAAAAATTAAAAATAAATTCCTGAACTGTGCTAGTGACAAAATTCTCAAGAAATCTTTGTTTAACGCCACGAGGATTCACTACTGGTCAGTTGGTGGAGATCGGTTCGTGAGAAAAGGAAACATGAGAGATTCTTTCTTGATCTCTGCAGGGACAAATTTGACAAGCAATCACGATTCAAAAGACATTAGTATTGTCTGCTTTCCGTTTGGAACAGATGGGTTTGTGCGACTATTGAAAATGAGAAATATATTGCTGAACTGTGCTAGTGACCAATTTCTAAAGGAATCTTCATTTAAAAGCCACTAAGATGGACTGATGGAGATTTGGTTGAGATTGGTTCGTGGGAAAGACAAAGAACGAGAAATTTATTCCTAAATTGTGGTAGTGATGAATTTCTCTTGGAATCATGCTTCAAAAGACATTAGGGTGCTCTGCTAATAGTTTGGTAGAGATTAGGGAGTGAGAAATACAAAAAGATATGAAAATGCTTCCTGAGCTGCGCTAGTGACCAATCTCTCAAGGAATCTTTGTTTAAAAGCCACTAGGATGGACTGCTAGAGATTTGATTGAGTTTGGTTGGTGAGATCGGTTTGTGAGATAAGGAAACATGAGAGAGTCATTCCTGATCTGTTCTAGGGACAAATTTGACAAGTAATCACGATTCAAAAGAGATTAGTATTGTCTGCTTGTGGTTTCGAAGAGAGGGGTTTGTGAGAAACATGAAAATGAGAAATACATTGCTGAACTGTACTAGTGACAAAGTTATCAAGGAATCTTCGTTTAAAAGCCACTAAGATGGACTGCTAGAGATTTGGTTGAGTTTGGTTGGTGAGAAAGACGAAAAATGAGAAATTTATTCCTGAGTTGTGCTAGTGATGAATTTCTCTTGGAATCATGCCTTCAAAGCCATTAGGATGGCCTAGTAGACATTTGGCGGAGATCTGTTCGTGAGAAAGAGAAAGAATGAAAAATAAATCCCTGAACTGTGCTAGTGACAAATTTCACAAGGAATCGTGCTTCAAAAGACATTAGTATTGTCTTCTTGTGGTTTGGAAGAAATGGGTGTCGGAGAATAACAGAGTTCTCACTTTTTGTTTGGGTACAGCAAGTCAGATACTTTATTTTGTCTCACAATTGCGCAGAGGGAGAGAGCTAAGCAGGTCTCTCTACAGGTAAACAATTACAGCAAACCTTTATACCTTTCATTACAGACAGTAACAAGCAACAGCTGCATTTTGTTTATACATAGGCCATCTTGATATCTTATTTTTCTCACTTGTTTTGACTCTAGCCTACATATAATATTTTCTACACATTATCTACACAAGGTCGCAACAACTTCTCACACAGTTCTTTCCCACTCGCCTGACACAATCCTCGCTTCTAGAAATCTCGCGTTATTAGGGTTACAGTTAGCCTGACTCTTGCTAACGAACTGTCATGCATTGCAATGACAAGCAATAACATTCCCACATGCATCCTCCCCATGGACCCGGCAGGATTCGGTATGTGGGATTGGGTAATTCACCGAGACATCTGGGAAATTAGACCACCTGGTATGCCCAATTGATTTTTAGTCAGTGCTCCTAGGATTACACCTGACATGTGGATGGGGTTAGGGACTCAGTGGACATTTTGGCCGTTAGAACCCCCACAGCTTCAGTGTATATGTAAACTGAAGCCAGGGGAAGTTGTCACTGTTCATGACTACATTTGCTGGGAGGGTAGGGGACAAGGAACTACCCTGACAGGACACTTACTTTTTCAAGCTAATGATAGCTGTGTGTATGTTAATGCCACCACCTTGCAAGACATACATTTTAATCTCACTACCACTGCAGGCAATCATATTATCTACTGGCCTGCAGATAGAGTTTTGCAAGTAGCCCTTAGGTTCCAGATACCCTTTAATTGGACTAGTTTAGTACCTGATAGATTTCAGAATTTGTTTTCACTGTTACCAGAGGTTCAGAAAATCTCTGAAGTACAAGGGCAAATTCACATGCTTCAAAATATATATCAAGTTGAAAAGTATGCCTTTCAGACAGCTTATAGAGTATCCACTTTATGTACTAAGTATGATGTACTGTGTTTTATGACTAAGATTGTACAACAACCCCATCATATTATTGCTATGGGAATGTTATTGCTTGTGTTGTTGTTAGCTAGTGTAGGAGTATGTTATTGTTGTTGTAAAGGACGTAATAATAGTAATACTTTTCATGTCCATGCTCACCATGCATTGTCATTACATCCAATCAAAACCCCTAAGGTTGAAGCATCTGATGTAGAATCTGAATTCCAAGATTTAATGCAAATAGAGATTTGAAAATGTTTGTTGTACTAGTAGTACAAAAGGGGGGGGGGTTTGTGGAAGCAGAGAAAGAACTGACAGGAAGGAACTGCAATGCATGACAGTTCGTTAGCAAGAGTCAGGCTAACTGTAACCCTAATAACGCGAGATTTGTAGTCAGGAATCCCTGGACTTTGGTGGTTTCAGCAGAGCGTGTGTTTCTTCTTTTCTTCTTCAAAAGCAGTTGTGATTCAACATAGTACAGGGGAGAGGTTACTAGCACTTCACCCTGTACTGGTGTGATTCCTTTAAAAAAATTCAAAGGCATTGTAGATCTGTCAGTGGACAAGGGAGAGGTTACTAGCACTTCACCTTGTCCTCCTTCCCTGCTGTCCAGAAGGCACAGCAGAGCTAGCAGGAGAAATAGGCTGATCATCAGCTGGAGAATCCTCTCCAGGTGGAGGGGTCTTTTTGCAGTGAGAAGCATGGGTCCAGGCAGGTAGTCCTTGACACTTCACAGCAGTGTTGGTGGTTAACAGGACTTGGAAAGGGCCCTTCCAGCGTTGAGCCAGGGCAGTCTTTCGCTGATGGACCTTTATGTAGACCCAGTCTCCTGGTTCCAGTGAGTGGCAGGGTTGCACAGGATCCTTGGGTAGTGCTTCTTTCACCTGTGTATAAAAAGACTTAACACATTTCATTAGTGCCTGGCAATACTTAAGCATTGTGTCATCCATTAAATGAATGTCCATCTGAGCTAGGGTCAGTGGGGGCGCAGTTGGTAGTCGCATCGGGCGCCCTGTCAAAATCTCATGAGGGCTGAGTCCAGTCTTTCGATTGGGAGTGGCTCTCATACTCATTAGTGCCAGAGGAAGGGCATCTGGCCACTTTAAGTTTGTTTCAGCACAAATCTTGGCCAGTTTATTTTTCAGAATTCCATTCTGGCGTTCCACTGCTCCAGCAGACTGCGGATGGTGGGGGCAGTGAAGGTTGTGTTGGATCTGCAAAGCTGCACATAACTCTTTTACAATCTGTCCAGTAAAATGAGTTCCACGGTCACTGTTGATACTCACAGGGATGCCAAATCGTGATACAAAATCTTTAAGCAGAAGTTTCACAACAGTCCTGGCATCTGCTTTCCTGCAGGGAAAAGCTTCAACCCAATTTGAAAATACATCAACTAAAACCAATACATATTCATAACTACAACATTTAGACAGTTGAATAAAATCAATCTGAATATTTACAAAAGGTCCCCAAGGGGGAGGGGGAGCTGCCTGCCTCACTTTAACAGCTTTACCAATGTTATGCTGCTGACAAATCACACATTGTTGACAGTAGTGATGTGCAATGACTGGGAAACCGAATGCACACCAATCTCAGTTAACTGCAGCAACCATCCCCCCTTTGCTTACGTGTGCCAGTCTGTGGTATACACAAGCAAGATAGGGCATTAGCATCTTCGGTGCAACCAGGCGACCAGCTGGGGCACGCCAAAGATGGTCAGTGTGTAGAATACATCCATTAGCACTCCAAAAACGTTTCTCAGCTGCTGGTGCTGCTTCCTGGATCTTGGCCAGATCCTCAAGGGAGGCTAGTGGAGGCTGCTCAATCAAAGCACAAGTATATTCAGCCTGAGGTGCAGAAAGGGCCGCTGCTTTGGCTGCAGCGTCTGCCAAAGCATTTCCACGGGTAACTTCATCATGAGGGGTCTGGTGAGCTATACATTTAACAACAGCTATAGCTTTGGGCAATAAAAGGGCATCCAAAAGAGCAGATACATACAGACTATTCTTAATAGGAGAACCAGTGGATGTAAGGAAACCTCTATACTTCCAGAGCAAACCATAATCATGTACCACTCCAAAAGCATAACGAGAGTCTGTATAAATTGTAACTGCTTGATCCTGAGCTAGAATGCAGGCTCGAGTTAAAGCCACAAGTTTGGCCACTTGAGAAGAAAACACAGAAGGAAGGAAAGCACTTTCAATAACAGCATAGGCAGAGCACACAGCATAACCAGCAACCAATTTACCCTTAGAATCTCGCAAGCACGAACCATCCACAAAGTAAATAAGATCAGGATTTTGCAAAGGCACATCTAGCAAATCATCTCTTGGACGGGAGAGGACCGACGTCACAGACACACAGTCATGTGGGTCTCCGTCCTCCGGCCCAGGCAACAAGGAGGCAGGATTTAGAACGGGGCAACGAGCCAAAGTAATATGAGACAAAGACAACAAGTCAAGCTCATATTTTGTAAGACGAGAAGTGGATAAATGCTGTGTCTTAGATTTTAACAAGAGTGCAGCCACAGCGTGAGGGACAGCAACAATCAAAGGAGATCCTAAGACAATAGATTCGGATACTTGAACAGCGAGGGCCGCTGCAGCCACAGCACGCAGGCAAGGGGGAAATCCAGCTGCCACAGTGTCTAGGGCAGTACTGTAATAAGCAATGGGACGGTGTTTATCTCCGTGCTTTTGCGTTAATACAGCCAAAGCATACCCATTACGCTCATGACAGAAAAGAGTAAATGGTTTAGCATAGTCAGGAAGTCCCAGGGCCGGTGCAGTGGACAGGCTTTGCTTGATAGCAACAAAAGCTCGTTCAGCCTCTGGAGACCAAGGAAGAGGCTCAGGGGTACCTGACTTAGTCAGATCTTGTAAGGGTTTAATCATTGTTGCATAGCCTAAAATCCACTGTCTACAGTACCCAGTCATGCCAAGAAAAGTACGCATTTGAGAAATAGTACCAGGCCTAGGCATATTTAGAATAGCTGAAATACGAGAATCTGATAAATGACGAGTGCCAGGGGAAATATCATGACCAAGGTAATGAACCCTGGGCTGACACAGCTGTAGTTTTTCCTGGGATGCCTTATGACCCTTAGCAGCTAAAGCAGTCAAAAGAATCAAAGTATCAGCTTTACAAGATTCAAAAGAAAGGGATGCCAGCAAAAGATCATCCACATACTGTATAAGCACTGATTTACCTGGAAAAACCACATCATCCAGATCCTTCTTCAGGATTTGGGAAAACAAGGATGGGGACTCAGTATACCCTTGGGGTAACCGGGTCCAGGTGTACTGGCGTCCTTTATAGGTAAAGGCAAACAGATACTGACTATCAGGGTGAATGGGGATAGAAAAGAAAGCTGAACAAAGATCCACAACAGTAAAATGGGTGGCTGAAGGGGGAATACAAGAAAGAATTGTAGCTGGATTTGGAACCACAGGAAAAGAAGGCAAAACAACAGCATTAATTGCTTGGAAATCCTGAACAAAACGATGGGTGTTCTTTCCTAGCTTCTTTACAGGAAAGATAGGAGTATTACAAGAACTGGTGGTGGCAACAATAATACCCTGCTGTAATAAAGACTCCATTACTGGGGCTATTCCTTCCTCTGCTTCAGGACGCAGAGGGTATTGTGGAACCCTCGGCAAAACTTTAGAAGGATCAACAAAAATCTTAACCGGCTCAGCTGTCCGAATCTGTCCCACTTCATTTGCATGCCGAGACCAGAGATGGGGGGGAACTTGTGACAACAAATGCACAAGATCAGGGCTAAGAGTTGTTGGTAATTTAGCTGGCTCCTCTATGTGGAGTGAAGCCAACACTAGATTAGTATTCTCATCAGGAACTTGTAAGAATACGCCATCTGGTGTGCAATAGATAGTACAGCCTAATTTACACAAAAGATCCCTTCCCAGCAAATTCACAGGAGAGGAGGGGCTGAGCAAAAATGCATGCTTGTTAGCAAGGGGCCCTAGTGAAACCGCAAGGGGTTTTGTGACAGGATGCGAAACAGGTTGATTTGAAATGCCAACGGCATTTACAGACAAAGTTGACAAAGGAACAGAGGGAAACTCCGAGGATCTTAGAGCAGATCTACTAGCTCCAGTATCCACAAGACAAGTAACAGATTGTCCTGCAATTTCACAATTTACATAGGGGCCTTCTTGATTAATAGGAATTAAAGGATTCATGATGTAGTTACGTTCCCTCAGGCTGTCCTAGTAAGAGGTAGTTTGTGGGGTAAAATTAGACGCTTCAGGATTTGGGAAAGGAGGGGTGGAGGGTTCTGAGATAATCGGGCTGGGCAAGCATTTCTCCAGTGTCCCTCTTGGCCACAAAAGTGGCATGCAGTGTTCCTAGTCTGGGCAGGATACGAGGGACCTTTCCCTCTTCCTCGCCCACGACCTCTTCCTCGTCCTCCCCTCATTCCCCCACGGCCCGTGGTTTGATAAGTTTCTAACTTTAAGGCCAAAAGTTTAGTTTCAGTATTCTCTTTCTTCTGCTCTATGCAAGCTGTACAATGATTGGCGACTGTCACCAATTCAGAAAGGGTTTTAGTTTGCCAGCCAATACAGATAGTTCTTAACTGCTGCTGAATCTTCGGTAAGAGTCCCTGAACAAAAGCAGCCCCTACTGCCTCTCTGGCATTTTCAGCTGGCTGAGCAATTCCCAAATGTTGTTCAAAAACCTTAGTCAGTCTATCTAGATAATCAGCAGGGGACTCTCCTTTATTCTGTTTACAGTGGGTAATCTTTGTCCAATCTGTCTTCTTAGGGCAGACTTCCGTAATAGAATTTAAGAGATGGTCCCTAGCCTCTCTTAAGTCACGCTCAATTCCAGGGTCGGCACCTGGCCAAGCTGCCTGTCTGGTAAGCGGTTGTTGAACTTCGGCTGGCATAATCACCCGTAAGAGTTGATTAATGTCTGCCCAAGATGGATTATAACACTGAACCACTGTCCGGAGCTCGTCTCTAAATTTTTCTGGCTCCTCCCTAACGTTAGGAAATTCTTTTACCAAGTTTCTCAGATCTCCTGGTGACCACGGGGCATGCACTGTGACCAACTGTCCTGCAGTCCCGGGCAGTTCTCTTAAAGGAGCCTGGAGTGTCTGCGCTAGGCTTCTAGTAAAGTAACGGGTACCCTCCTCAGAAGGACCAAAGTCGGGAGAGCTACTGGGAGGATCAGAATCATCCCTTTGTGGTGAAGAGGAGGGTTCTCTCATAGGAGAAGAAAGAACAATTTGTGCAGCTGATACATGCGGTGGTGAAGCTGACACTGCCGGGCGAGGTTCGTTAGCAGACCCAGCCGGCGGAGGGGGAGGAGGAGGCACGGGCTGCTGCTGCTGAATGTTACTGAAAAAAATCTACAATGTCCTCAGCAGTTTCCTCTTCACTGTCAGCCTTAACTAATTGGGGATAAAGAGGAGCAGAAGGAATTGCTTGAGCAGGAAGACATCCCTTTGCCTTACATTTAAGTTGTAAATGGTGTACTTGCGTTTTTAATTTTTCCTGGGAGTCTTTTAGACTCCGCACTCGAGACTCGTGGAGTCTCTTTGTTGCTTCCTCCCACCAATAGACAAATTGCTCCCACTGCGTATCAGAGGCTTTTGGCGAAGCCAGGGTTTCTCTGAGATATGTAAGTTTATCTAAATCGAAGGTACCTTCTAGTGGGCATTGTTTAGATGGATTTGCACGCGTGTAAAGATTCCAATTCTCTAAATACCTGCAGGTTGTTGGACCATAATGTACGTACATGAAATAAGCTGGGGTACCCTAAGGGGGTGAGAGAGAATGCTTAGACTGTCCCCCACCCATTTTCCAATCACACACACAGGGAGGAGGATGCCCTGTCCGCGCAAGCGGCTTATAAACTAAGGATCTCTCCCTACAGGGTACTCACACAGGAGAGGCTAACAAGGATAGCCACGACCCCCCTACACCTCCCTTTAGCAAAGAGCATCGGCTAGTCTCAGAAAGATGGCGCCGCTTACTCTGTTGCTTCCAGTGAGATGATCATACTGTCAGTGGCTCACACACAGAGGAAAAGGGAGGGAAGATGGTTTCACACACTCCTAGACCCAGGTAGCCTCCTCGCCGGACGATGCCAGGCCGAGTTAGCCCACCGTGGGTCGGATCTCCTAAAAGATCCTCTAGTTACCGGGCTTGCATTAGAGTACTTCTGGTCACGAGCCAAAAGACTTTGCAGAGTACTCTGGGCGTCTTCCGGTAACGCTCAATTCACACTGGTGTACACACACACACACACCAAGGCCTCTATTCCAGGTACTATTCCCAAGTACCACGATGCAGCTATGAGGCGGTAACAACCCCTCTTGAGGCGGTAACAACCCCTCTGTCCGGACTCAATACTCTATGAGACGGTAACAACCCCTCTTGAGGTGGTAAAAACCCCTCAGCACCGGTGCATACCTATGCATCTCTCAGGGCAGGTCTACACTTACTTCCTGGTCCGGCCGTAAGCAATCGATCTTCTGGGATCGATTTATCGTGTCTTGTCTAGACGTGATAAATCGATCCCGGATCGATCCCGGAAGTGCTCGCCGTCGACGCCGGTACTCCAGCTCGGCGAGAGGAGTACGTGGCATCGACGGGGGAGCCTGCCTGCCGCGTCTGGACCCGCGGTAAGTTCGGACTAAGGTACTTCGAATTCAGCTACGTTATTAACATAGCTGAATTTGCGTACCTTAGTTCGAAGTGGGGGGTTAGTGTGGACCAGGCCTCATATGCATAGGGGACGACCAAACTAACAGGTCCCCAGAACCGCATACAACTACCTTATTGGGGTGGCAAAACAATTCCCCAGAACCGTTCTGCATCTGACCTTGTTGCACAGTCAATAAGTTCGGATGGCATGAGCCCAACAGGGACAGACGGCCCCACGGACAGTCCTCCTCTGACACCCCAATAGAGATTTCAAAAGGTCTCTTACCTCTATTGTGGCGCCAGGGGGTTCGAAGGGGAACGATCCGTAGCAGCTGCTGGTGCTTCTGCGGGCGTTGCTATCCCGGACGAGCCCCCAAATTGTAGGAGAATAACAGAGTTCTCACTTTTTGTTTGGGTACAGCAAGTCAGATACTTTATTTTCTCTCACAATTGCGCAGAGGGAGAGAGCTAAGCAGGTCTCTCTACAGGTAAACAATTACAGCAAACCTTTATACCTTTCATTACAGATTTCAGAGTAGCAGCCGTGTTAGTCTGTATCCGCAAAAAGAACAGGAGTACTTGTGGCACCTTAGAGACTAACAAATTTATTAGAGCATAAGCTTTCGTGGGCTACAACTTCGGATGCAGTTAAGAAGTGGATTGTAGCCCACGAAAGCTTATGCTCTAATAAATTTGTTAGTCTCTAAGGTGCCACAAGTACTCCTGTTCTTTTTTCATTACAGACAATAACAAGCAACAGCTGCATTATGTTTATACATAGGCCATCTTGATATCTTATTTTTCTCACTTGTTTTGACTCTAGCCTACGTATAATATTTTCTACACATTATCTACACAAGGTCGCAACAACTTCTCACACAGTTCTTTCCCACTCGCCTCACACAATCCTCGCTTCTACAAATCTCGCGTTATTAGAGTTACAGTTAGCCTGACTCTTGCTAACGAACTGTCATGCATTGCAGTTCCTTCCTGTCAGTTCTTTCTCTGCTTCCACATGGGTTTGTGCAAATACGGAAAATGAGACCTCCATTGCTGATCTGAGCTAGGGAAAAATTTCTCGAGGAATCAACTTTTAAAAGCAATTAGGATGCTCTGCTATTGCTTTGAAGGAGATAGGTTCCGGCGAAATATCGAAAATGCGAATTATATTCCTCATCTGTGAAGGTGAGAAATTTCTCATGGAATCATGCTTCAAAAGACATTAGGATGCTCTGCTAATTGTTTGGTAGAGATCAGGGAGTGAGAAATACAAAAAATATGAAAAAGCTTCCTGAGCTGCGCTAGTGACCAATTTCTCAAGGAATCTTCGTTTAAAAGCCACTAGAATGGACAGCTAGAGATTTGGTTGAGATTGTTTGGTGAGAAAGACGAAAAATGAGAAATTTATTGCTGAGTTGTGCTA
>NW_020713625.1:0-1925 GCF_002925995.2 Terrapene triunguis | reverse complement strand
ATATCGAAAATGCGAATTATATTCCTCGTCTGTGATAGTGAGAAATTACTCATGGAATCATGCTTCAAAAGACATTAGGATGCGCTGCTAATTGTTTGGTAGCGATCAGGGAATGAGAAATACAAAAAATAGAAAATGCTTCCTGACGTGTGCTAGCGACCAATTTCTCAAGGAATCTTTGTTAAATGATGCACTACTGGTCAGTTGGTAGAGATCGGTCTGTGAGAAAAGGAAACATGAGCGATTCATGCCTGATCTGTGCTAGGGACAAATTTCAGAAGGCTTCATGCTCAGAAGACATTAGTATTGTCTACTTGTCGTTTGGAACGGATGGGTTTGCGCAAATAGTGAAAATGAGAAATACATTGCTGAACTGTGCTAGTGACAAATTTCTCAAAGAATCTTCGTTTAAAAACCACTAAGATGAAATGCTAGAGATTTCGTTGAGATTGGTTGGTGAGGAAGACGAAAAATGATAAATTTAATCCTGAGTTGTGCTTGTGATGAATTTCTCTTGGATCACGCTTTAAAATCCATTAGAATGGATTATGGGCCATTTGGCAGACATCTGTTCCTGAGAAAGATGAAAAACTAAAAATAAATTCCTGAACTGTGCTAGGGACAAATTTCTCGAGAAATCTTATGCCACGAGGATTCACTACTGGTCAGTTGGTGGAGATCGGTTCGTGAGAAAAGGAAACATGAGAGATTCATTCCTGATCTGTGCTAGGGACAAATTTCAGAAGGCATCATGCTTCAAAAGACATTAGTATTGTCTACTTGTCGTTTGGAACAGATGGGTTTGCGCGAATAGTGAAAATGAGAAATACATTGCTGAACTGTGCTAGTGACCAATTTCTCAAGAAATCTTCGTTTAAAAGCCACTAGGATGGACTGCTAGAGATTTGGTTGAGATTGGTTGGTGAGACAGACGAAAAATGAGAAATTTTTCCTGAGTTGTGATATTGATTAATTTCTCTTGGAATCATGCCTTGAAAGCCATTAGGATGGCCTAGTAGACATTTGGCAGAGATCTGTTCTTGAGAAAGAGAAAGAATGAAAAATAAATTCCTGAACTGTGCTAGTGACAAATTTCACAAGGAATGGTGCTTCAAAAGACATTAGTATTGTGTGCTTGTGGTTTGGAAGAGATGGGTATGTGCAAATACGGAAAATGAGACCTCCATTGCTGATCTGAGCAAGGGAAAAATTTCTCGTAGAATCATCTTTTAAAAGCAATTAGGATGCTCGGCTATTGCATTGAAAGAGATAGGTTCCAGCGAAATATGGAAAATGCGAATTATATTCCTCGTCTGTGATAGTGAGAAATTTCTCATGGAATCATGCTTCAAAAGACAATAGGATGCGCTGCTAATTGTTTGATAGAGATCAGGGAGTGAGAAATACAAAAAATATGAAAATGCTTCCTGAGCTGTGCTAGCGACCAATTTCTCAAGGAATCTTTGTTAAATGATGCACTACTGGTCAGTTGGTAGAGATCGGTCTGTGAGAAAAGGAAACATGAGCGATTCATGCCTGATCTGTGCTAGGGACAAATTTCAGAAGGCTTCATGCTCAGAAGACATTAGTATTGTCTACTTGTCGTTTGGAACGGATGGGTTTGCGCGAATAGTGAAAATGAGAAATACATTGCTGAACTGTGCTAGTGACGAATTTCTCAAAGAATCTTCGTTTAAAAGCCACTAGGATGAAATGCTAGAGATTTGGTTGAGATTGGTTGGTGAGAAAGAGGAAAAATGATAAATTTAATCCTGAGTTGTGCTTGTGATGAATTTCTCTTGGAATCATGCCTTCAAAGCCATTAGGATGGATTACGGGCCATTTGGAAGATATCTGTTCCTGAGAAAGATGAAAAATTAAAACTAAATTCCTGAACTGTGCTAAGGACAAATTTCTCAAGAAAT
>NW_020713624.1:0-1366 GCF_002925995.2 Terrapene triunguis | reverse complement strand
TTCATGAGAAAGAGAAAGAATGAAAAATAAATTCCTGAACTGTGCTAGTGACAAATTTCACAAGGACTCATGCGTCAAAAGACATTAGTATTGTCTGCTTGTGGTTTGGAAGAAATGGGTTTGTGCAAATACGGAAAATGAGACCTCCATTGCTGATCTGAGCTAGGGAAAATTTTCTCGAGGAATCATCTTTTAAAAGCAATTAGGATGCTCGGCTATTGCTTTGAAAGAGATAGGTTCCGGCGAAATATCGAAAATGTGAATTATATTCCTCATCTGTGAAGGTGAGAAATTTCTCATGGAATCATGCTTCAAAAGACATTAGGATGCGCTGCTAATTGTTTGATAGAGATCAGGGAGTGAGAAATACAAAAATATGAAAATGCTTCCTGAGCTGCGCTAGTGACCTTTTTCTCAATGTTCTCAGTTGTTTAATGCTGCACTACTGGTCAGTTGGTAGAGATCGGTCCGTGAGAAAAGGAAACATGACCGATTCATTCCTGATCTGTGCTAGGGACAAATTTCAGAAGGCATCATGCTTCAAAAGACATTAGTATTGTCTACTTGTCGTTTGGAACAGATGGGTTTGTGCGAATAGTGAAAATGAGAAATACATTGCTGAACTGTGCTAGTGACCAATTTCTCAAACAATCTTCATTTAAAAGCCACTAGGATGGACTGCTAGAGATTTGGTTGAGATTGGTTGGTGAGGAAGACGAAAAATGATAAATTTAATCCTGAGTTGTGCTTGTGATGAATTTTTCTTGGATCACGTTTTAAAATCCATTAGGATGGTTTACAGGCCATTTGGCAGACATCTGTTCCTGAGAAAGATGAAAAATTAAAAATAAATTCCTGAAGTGTGCTAGGGACAAATTTCTCAAGAAATCTTACGCCACGAGGATTCACTACTGGTCAGTTGGTGGAGATCGGTTCGTGAGAAAAGGAAACATGAGAGATTCATTCCTGATCTGTGCTAGGGACAAATTTGACAAGCAATCATGATTCAAAAGACATTAGTATTGTCTGCTTGTGGTTTCGAAGAGAGGTGTTCGTGAGAAACATCAAAATGAGAAATACATTGCTGAACTGTGCTAGTGACAAATTTCTCAAGAGATTTGGTTGAGATTGGTTGGTGAGAAAGATGAAAAATGAAAAATAAATTCCTGAACTGTGCTACTGACAATATTTCAAGGAATCTTTGTCTGAAAACCATTAAAATATAATGCGAAAGGGTTGGTAGAGATCGGTTGGTGAGAAAGACGAAAAATGAGAGAAACATTCCTGATCAGTGCTAGGACAAATTTCTCATGGAGTGGTGCTTCAAAGGCCACTAGGATGCTCTGCTAGCAGTTTGAAAGAGATT
>NW_020713623.1:0-4469 GCF_002925995.2 Terrapene triunguis | reverse complement strand
CAGCTCCTCACACTCGCACCACAAACTGAAGTGAGCTCCTTTTTAAACCCAGGTGTCCTGATTAGCCTGCCTTAATTGATTCTAGCAGCTTCTTCTTAATTGGCTCCAGGTGTCCTAATTAGCCTGCCTGCCTTTATTGGTTCTAGCAGGTTCCTGATTACTCTAGTGCAGCCCCTGCTCTGGTCACTCAGGGAACAGAAAACTACTCATCCAGTGACCAGTATATTTGCCTTCTACCAGACTCCTGTACCCCACTGGTCTGGGTCTGTCACATATCCCTCCCCACTGCTCAACGCCAAGGGGTTGGGCAGCTTGGGACGCCAGACAGTGCACACGTGACAAGCCATCGGCGTTGCCATGACGGCTCCCTGCTCTGTGTTGCACACGGAACTGGAAAGGTTGGAGGGATAAGAACCATCTGGTCACCTTTGTGTTCTTCTCCTTGTTCCACTGCATCCATTGAAGAGGGGCATGGTCGGTCACGAGGACAAATTTGCCCGAGCAGGTAGTAGCGCAATGTTTCCATGGCCCATTTTACAGCGAGGCATTCTCTCTCCACCACTGCATATTTTTGTTCCCTTGGAAGGAGTTTCCGACTGAGGTATAGAATTGGGTGTTCCTCCTCCCCGACCATCTGTGATAGAATGGCCCCCAACCCTACTTTGGATGCATCCGTCTGCAGGATAAACTCCTTGGTGAAATCAGGGGCTGTCAGTACGGGGTTATTGCAGAGGGCAGTCCGTAGGTCTGTGAATGCTTCCTCTGCTGCGTCAGACCATCTCACCAGATCAGGTCCACGGGCTTTCACTAGGTCTGTCAGGGGGCTTGCCCTTGTGGCAAAGTGGGGGATAAATCATCGGTAATACCCCACCACACCTAGGAACGCCCGGACTTGTTTCTTGCGACTTGGTCGGGGCCAATTTTGGATGGCCTCTAACTTGTTCACTTGGGGTTTTACCAGACCTTTTCCCACAATGTAGCCAAGATATATGGCCTCTGTAAACCCTACAGTGCACTTGGCAGGGTTTGCTGTAAGGCCAGCTCGCCTGAAGGTATCAAGGACTGCCTCCACCTTCTCCAGGTGGGTTTCCCAATCTGGGGTATGAATGACCACATCGTCCAAGTAGGCAGCAGCATAACTGTTATGCGGGCGTAATAGCTTGTCCATGAGGCGCTGGAAGGTAGCTGGGGCCCCATGTAGTCCAAAAGGGAGGACAGTATATTGAAAAAGACCCTCTGGTGTAGAGAACGCAGTCTTTTCCTTTGCGTCTTCTGCAAGGGGAATCTGCCAGTACCCCTTTGTCAAGTCTAGGGTAGTCAAGTACCAGGTATTACCCAGATGGTCCAATAGCTCATCTATGCGAGGTATGGGGTACGCGTTGAACTGGGATACTTCGTTTAGGCACCGGAAGTCGTTGCAAAATCTTGTGGTGCCATCAGGTTTGGGCACCAGCACGATTGGGCTGGACCACTGTGGGATTCTTCGATGATCCCCAACTCCAGCATTTTTTTTACTTCTGCTTTTATTTCCTCCCTTTTTGCCGCTGGCACCCGATAGGGCCTCATTGTTACTCTGGCCCCAGGGTTCGTGACGATGTGGTGATATGTCTCGGTTGTTCGACCCGGTTTTGTCGAGAACACATCTTGGTTCTGGAAGATCATCTCAGACACCTCATTCTTCTGGTCTGGTGTTAATAACTCGAAGGGGGAAAACCCAGTTGAGGCCTGAGGTACCTCCCGGATAGCGAACATAAGGTAGGGTAGTAGGGTGTCCCAATCCTTCCCGTCCCGACTTACCACCTTCCTTATCATAGCCTTGAGGTTTCGGTTAAACCTTTCTACCAACCCATCAGTCTGCGGATGGTAGACCGAAGTTCTCAGGGTATGTATATGGAGCAGCGTACAGAGGTCCTTCATTAGCTTCAACATAAATGGGGTTCCTTGGTCGGTTAATATCTCCTTCGGTAGCCCCATTCGGGCAAAGATCCCCACCAGCTCTTTGGCTATAGTTTTAGAGGCCGTGTTCCGCAGGGGGCCGGCTTCTGGGTAGCGAGTAGCATAGTCCAAAACAACAAGTATATATTGGTGGCCCCGAGCCGTCTTCTCCAGGGGTCCCACTAGGTCCATGGCTATTCGCTCGAAGGGGATCTCTATGATGGGAAGGGGTACTAAAGGTGCCCTCAAGTGGGGACGGGGACTGTGCAGCTGACACTCCGGGCAGGAGGCACAGTACCTCCGCACTTCTTCATGTACTCCGGGCCAGAAGAACCGTCGTAGGACTCGTGCCAGGGTCTTCTCTACCCCCACGTGCCCCCCAAAAAGATGACTATGAGCAAGACTTAATACAGCGTTCTGGTGTTTTTGAGTTACTAGGATCTGCTGTACCTTCTGCCCCTGTACTGGTGCAACCCGGTATAAGAGAGCCTTCTTCATTATGAAGTAGGGTCCTGGTCCCTGGGTTTTCCCTTCCATGGGGACCCCATCTATTTCAGTCATCTCCTTCCTAATGTTGTCATACCTTGGGTCTTCTGCCTGGTCCTGTCCAAATTTTCCTCTCCCAGGGCTAATCTGCCAAAGATCTAGGGGCCCAGTCTCTGTTGCCTCTACTGGTTCAGAAGCATTAGGGTGGGGGTCAGACTCAGGTGCTTCTCCTTCCTGCCTGGCCTCCTTTTCAGCTGCGCGGGTCCACCTACCTACAAGAGCGACCCTCTGGCTTTGGGTCAGTATTCGGGTTCCCAAGGCCTTAGCTGCCCTTCTTTCCCTTTTTGTCTTTCTACCCTGTCTGGGAGTGGAGAACAAATCTGGGGATATTTCAGAGAAGATTGGGGGTTGACAGTCTGCTGTGGATGCCTCAACAATTTTAGGGTCCCCATCTTTCTCCAATCCCCCTACTGGGAGTAAGTTTCCAAACCCTGGGAAGTCCCTCCTTATGAGCACCGGGTATGGGAGTTTAGGGACTACACCTGCTGCTACCTCAGTAGTGTTCCCTTGGATCTCGATTTTTACTGGGATGGTGGGGTAGTAACTAACTGTCCCATGGACACATGTTATCCCCGTATGTTTAGCCTGTAGCACCTGACTACGCTTCACGAGGTTCCCTGAGATAAGCATGATAGCACTCCCTGAATCAACCAGTGCCGTGGTCCCTACCCCATTTAGTTTCACTGGTCTGGTATACATATGTGGGCTTAGTGAGACCTCCACAAGGTGGATTAGGGAGCATGGATCTGCCCAGTTCCCCAGGTAACACTGCATAGGCTCCTCAGCATTGGGACACTGTGCAGCTATGTGTCCCCACTCCCCGCAGGCATAACATCTGTACGGAGCCCTAGGCGTTCCCCGGTCTCTTGGTTTGGGCAGTCTAACATCACGATCCTCTTCTCTCTCAGTGCTCCGACTCTTTGTGGCCTCTGATGGGCCTTCAGCCTCTCTCTTTTTCCACCTGGGCCCTCCTGGTGGCCCAGTCACCCGAACTTTAGGGCTTGGTGCTGCTAGTTTAACCCGGGGTGCCTCTTCCTTAACTGGTCGGGTCAGCTCCCTCGCTGTCCTTCGCCTCTCTACCAGGGCGACAACCTCGTCATAGGTGGAGGGTTCGTTCTGGCTTACCCAGGCACGAAGGTCTGGCGGTAGTCCCCTCATGCATCGCTCGATGACCAGAACCGCTAGTATCTCTTCCGGACTCCGGGACTCTGTTTGCAGCCACTTTCGTGCGAGATGGATGAGGTCATACAATTGGGACCGCGGAGTTTTGTCTTCCTGGTACCTCCAACCGTGATACTGCTGGGCCCGCACTGCTGTCGTTACCCCAGATCTGGCCAGGATCTCTGCTTTCAGCTGGGGGTAATCTGCCGCAGCCTCTTCAGGCAGATCATGGTAGGCCTTCTGGGCCGCCCCACACAGGAATGGGGCAAGGATGCCAGACCACTGATCTCGAGGCCAGGCCTCCCATAGGGCTGTCCTCTCAAAGGCCAGAAGGTATGCCTCTACATCATCCTCCCGTGTCATTTTCTGCAGCCAATGGCTGGCCCGTATGAGCCGCGTCCCATCATGGCCGCGATTCAGCTCTGTAAGGACTTTACCTGGTTTACCAGTTCCCGCAACATAGCTCGGTCTTGAGCAGCCTGGTCCATCAGCAGGCGATTAGTCTCTTGCTGCAGCCGCACTGCCTCCTGTTGGGCCGCTGCCTGGACACGGGTAGCCTCCTGCTGGGCCGCCGTAGCTTGTATCAGTGCCCACACTACGTCATCCATTGTGGTGAAAAAAAAATAAACCCTCTCCCTTTTTTTTGTTTTTTGTTGTTGTTGTTGTTGTTTTTTTAAATCACCCTCCTTCTTCCGCCGCGCTGTGCACTCCAAGATCCCACCTCTGACACCAGTGTGACAAAGTTCCTCCTCTATCTTGGTGGGTCCTGCGCTTATTGGCGGATTTTCTTGCCTCAGAGATTCACCATGTGGGTTGGGGAACAGCCC
>NW_020713622.1:0-6739 GCF_002925995.2 Terrapene triunguis | reverse complement strand
ATCAAGTCTGGGTTAAGTTTAAGCTCATCAAAAGTTCAGACTCAACATTCCTCCATTTGTAGCTTTGGGATAACTATTTACCAAAAGCTACACCCCATTTTAAGGAGCCAAGGGCCGCTTGGCAATTTCAGCCTGGGCCAACTCGAAGAGTAAGGCCCTTGGCTGAAGTAGGAAAAGGATAAACTGACCCACATGAGTCTATGAGGGAGGGGACACACTGAATACAGCAACACAGTATTATAAGGATTACTATGGCCCCAACAATACACACCAAGAGTTTTTTAACCCACCCAAATCCAGGCAGCCAATTCCATAAGGCTCCCCACCAATCATAAGGTGGCTGGCCAGAGGAGTAGTTCTTAGCCATTTCCCTTAGATGTTTGGTACGTTGAAAAGTGTCAGAGTGGGTGTCATTTACAAAAACACAGCATTCTTCATTTATGAGGGCGCAAGTTCCTCCCTGGGCTGCTAACATTATGCCTAAAGCCATTCGGTTTTGCAAAGCTAACTGGCGCAGCTGGGACATTTCCCCGGCCTGATTCTCAAATAGGGTCGCAGTTTCATTGGTTAAAGATTCTAGTAGTCCCTGTAGACGGATGACACCACCCCTCAAGCTAATGAGACCAACCCACCACTGCCACGACAAACCATCACGGATATTAATATCTCTGAAGGTTTCACGGATGTTACGAACGTGGGGAAAATGAGGGGGAGTGAGGGAGATGCGAGAAGGCGGTGTTAGCCACGCTAAATAACATGACCCTGCCCAATCAGGGGAGAGAAAATAATAAGCTTTGGGCCCGCACACCCAGTATGTTCCATACAATGCGTTTCGGGTATTCCATTTCTCAAAGTAGGAGGTAACCCACCACCCGTTGGACCACTGTTCCCCTGGTAACGCAGAGGGGTCGTTGTGCGAACTGCAGAGGCACAATTTGGTAGTGGTGTTTTCAAAGGGCAGTGTAGTACTGCTTGAGCAGTTGTAGAAGGCAATCGTATATCCCTTAGCAATTAGTTGGACACCCTCGTGATCTGAGCAGGGCTTCTTAAAAGCTGACTCTGAAGGCTTGCCCACCCATGAAAAAGTTGGATCGGGGTGAGGGATCCACATATGGGATAAGTGGGATGCGCAAGGCTTGAAGCCAAGATTTTTACTAAAGGCAGTGCCATTAAAATACATGTTGCATTTACTTGTTCCCACAAAAGTTGACCCTTTTTCTTTAACAAAACACAGTGATCCTGTCTGATTGGTTACCCTGAGATATCTGTTAATTGGCACTCCTGTTTTGTCCCATGTAAGATTGTGTTGGACTGGATCTTTTACTCTAGCCGGTGGCATCCAAGTCATATTAGCAGTGGTCAGGGGAATGGGTGTGAAGGGGAGTCCCTGTTCTGCATTTATTGGAAATTGAGTACATACCCAGCAATTACTTCTATTTCCTAAAATACGAGTTTTAACCTCGTGGGAATAACTAATAAAAGCATTATTTTCATAAGCAGAAAATAAACTAAAAAGGCATAATAAAAAACATACAGTTGTCAGAATAAAAGGTCCTCTCATTTTTTCCGAGTCAATTTAAGTCTGATGTCTGAAAGAGGTAAGCTGGTCCACTGGTCAGAGGCAGTGTTCTCAATGGTGGCAAGAGCTGCTGGTCCGTCACTGTGGTCCACTACGGCTGGCTTGACGTGGGAGTGGTGGATCCAGGATTTGCTTCCTTCCAGGAACACTGCAGTCTGGGTTGTTAAAAGAACCTGGTGGGGTCCAGTAAACCTCGGCTGGAGGGTGTCACCACGAACGAACTTTTTGGCCCAGACGAAGTCCCCTGGTTGGAATGGGTGGATCTGTTCTTCCAGCGGCACGGTCTGGGAAAACTGCGAGGCTTTCCAAAGGGTACGGAGGCGAGCCTGTAGGGAGAGAAACTGGCACGCGGTCATATGATCCCTTCCCAATAGTGAAACATCAGCACGTGGTAGCGCCCCGCCTTTGAAAGGGGGGTGTCCATAGAGCAGTTCAAAGGGGGATAATCCCAATACACGGGTTGGGCGAGTACGAAGGTGAAACAGGACCAAGGGAAGTACCTGAGGCCACTTTAACCCTGTTTCCTGACAGTATTTAGCCAATGTAAACTTAAGCTCCCTATTCATACACTCAACTTTCCCACTAGACTGGGGGTGGTAGGGTGTATGAAAGGAGTGTGAAATGCCCAGTCCTTGTTCTAAACGGCCAAGGACATGACCAGTAAAGTGAGGTCCGCGATCTGAGCCAAGCACGAGAGGGATGCCAAAACGGGGTACAATGTCTCTAAGGAGAATCTTCGCCACTGTGGCAGCAGTACAATTAGCAGTAGGAAAAGCTTCGACCCAGGAAGTCAGAGGGCAAACCAAAACAAGGAGGTACTTTTTCCCAAAAGCCTTTGGCATATCTGCAAAGTCAATTTGAAGATGTTGAAATGGAGCAGCAGGAGGAGGTCTTCCACCCTTAATTTTGTTAAGAGGTGGAGCAGGTCCATTACGCTGACATGTGCTGCATGCTTTCACTATTGACAGGCAGTAGGGTTGAATGCCTGGAGCATACCAAAAGCGAGCGATGGTGTCCACAAGGGCGTGCGTGCCGTAGTGACCCCCCTTATCATGGTGCCAGCGAACTGCCACGGGGTATGTGGAGCGAGGGAGGCAGGCTCGGCCATCCGGCATAAGCCAGGTCCCTTTGACCAGAGTGGCTCCGAGGCTCTCCCACGACTGTAGTTCAGCAGCGGGTACTGGTACGGGGTGCGGTGGAGTAAAGGAGGAGGCTGCAATAGCCAACGTGGGCATGGCTAAGGGTAAGACGGCAGCCGTCTTGGCGGAGGCGTCAGCCAGGGCATTCCCACGGGTGACGGGGCTATCATCTTTAGTATGGGCCCGGCAGTGAACTACAGCCAGGACCGAGGGTTCTTGGAGGGCGTCCAAAAGCTTGTGGATGAGGGGGAGGTGCTGAGTGGGTTTACCGGCAGCTGTCTGGAAACCTCGAAACTTCCAGAGGTGGATGTGACAATGCACAACTCCAAAAGCATACTTGCTATCAGTAAAAATGGTAACGGTCTTACCAGCGGCCAACTGGCAAGCTCGGGCCAGGGCATAGAGTTCGGCGGCTTGGGCTCCCCAGTTGCCTGGCAGTGAGGCGGCCTCTTGAATGTCCCATTCAGAGGTGACTGCATAACCGGTGAAACGCTTGCCATCAACATAGAAGGAGCTTCCGTCCGAGAAGAGGATGCAATCAGGGTTGTCCAGTGGCACGTCAAACAGGTTGTCCCTTATCTGTAAGATGCTATAAACTACTTCCACACAGTTGTGCTGATCCTGGAGGACTGGCAGGTCAGGAAGCAAGGTAGCTGGATTAAGGGGCCCACACCTTTCAAAAATTAGGTTAGTGTCTTCTAAGAGTTCGGCCTCTAGCTGTTGCTGCCGATGGGCCGAAAAGACTTGGGTTGTGCCCCTACGCAGAAGGGCTGACAAGGCATGAGAGGTCCAAACTGTGGTAAAATGACCCAGGGTCAGGCTCTTTGCCTTTGTGATCAGCAGGGCAGCTGCTGCCAGAGTCCAGGTGCAGGATGGGGTTCCCTGAGCGACAGGGTCGATCTGCTGAGAGTAAAAAGCAAGCGGGAAATGGTGGGGCCCGCTCAGCTGGGTAAGGACGCCACTAGCAATTCCGCCCCTCTCGTGGACAAAAAGGTGAAAGGGTTTGCTGTAATTGGGGGGGCGGAGAGACATGGAGGAGGCCACACTGTCCTTGAGTAACTGAAAGGCTTGGATCGTGTCCGGGGACCACTGCAAAGGGTCAGGAGCAAGGTTAGCAATGAGTCGGTGGAGCGGTTTGCTTAACTCCCCGCAGGACGGCAACCAGGGGCGACAGAAGCCAATTAATCCTAAGAAACCTCGAAGTTGTTTCTTGGTGTTTGGCAGAGGGCAGTTTTGGATAGTCTTTATGCGGACTGGGTCCATTTGTCTCCCCTCTGGGGTTAACAGGAAGCCCAGATATCGGACCTTCTGCGAGACCCACTGAATCTTGTTAGGGTCTACCTTGTGGCCTCTGGTGTGTAGGTATAATAAAAGTGCCTTACCATCGATGCAGAGGGCAGCTTCTTCGCGGTTACCTAATAGGATGTCATCTACGTATAGGACTAACGTGGATCCCTGCGGACTGGTGAAGCCTTCCAAGTCGTGGCGGAGGCATTGGCTGAAAATCGTGGGGCTGTCTCTGTAGCCTTGAGGAAGTCGTTGCCAGACATAACTTTGTCCCTCCCAGGTGAAACCAAAGAGATACTGAGAGTCTGGGTGCACAGGAATGCTGAAAAAGGCTGATTTTAAGTCAATAACAGTGAACCACTCAGCATCCCAGAGGATTTGGCTGATGATAGTAGCTGGATCAGGAACTACTGCATGAAGAGGGACCACATACTGATTAACAACCCGTAGATCCTGTACAAAGCGCCAATGAATAGGGTCTCCGTCCTTTTTAGGAGGCTTTTTGACAGGCAGTATAGGGGTGTTACAGGGAGTGCGCTGAGGGCTGACTAGCTTTTGTGCAATGAATCCCTCGATAATGGGGCGGATGCCCTCCCGGGCTTCCAGCGACAGGGGGTATTGAGGGACTGACGGGGGGGGGTTAAGGAGGGCTTCACTTGAATCCTTACTGGCTCTGCCGAAAGGAGCAGGCCAACATCAGTGTCAGAAATTCCCCAGAGGGTTAAAGGCAAGTCAGTGAGGTCAGGGGAGAGAGAGGGAGGGGTTTCCCAATTACCCTGAGTTGGGGCTGAATCTCCTAACACTGTCATCAATAATCCTACCCCTTCAGGAGTGCAGGTTAAAGTAGCCTCAAGCTTACAGAGTAAATCCCAGCCCATCAAAGGGATCGGACAAGCTGGGGAAAAAAGAAAACGGTGAGAAAAACATTTATCAGCATAAATAACATTTAGAGGCAAAGTGAGTCCCAGAGACTGTGGGTTGCCCTCCACCCCAGTTGCAGTTTTAACCTCAGAGGATAGCCAGGGAGAGGGGGCATGATTTAAAAGAGAGAAAGTAGCTCCAGTATCAATGAAGAAAGAGACAGGCAGTCCTTGGACTGAAAGGGTTAGACGAGGCTCTTTGCTGGGAGGGGAGAAAGTGAGGAAGGAGCCGGCTAAAGACATTAAGGAAATAAGACCATCACATTGTTTGCCTTCGCCCCCGGGGTACCGTCATTGAGGAGGCTGAGTTTGCTGCTGCTGTTGCCCGTAGTTGATCCAGGCCTGAGGAACGGGCTGAGCTGGTGGTGCAGGTGTGTATTCGTCCCTGGTGTAAGTATCTGCGGATGCGACCGGACCCTCTGGGCGTCCCCAGGGGCATTCACGTTTAAAGTGACCGGGCTGTCCGCACTGAAAACAATTTCCTGGTGGCTGGGGTTGCCAGGACCCTCTTCCCCGAGCACCCTGAAATCCCCTGCCACGGCCACGGCCTCTGCCTCGAACACCGCCGCGAAAAGCTAAAGCCATCAACTTATATTCTTCCTTTTTCTCTTTCTTTTTACTACTTTCCCTTTCTTTCTCCCATGCAAAATCAGCTACGTCCAGCACTGAAGTGACTGACTCACCTCCCCAACCAGGGCGAAACTTTAAGAAATAATCCCTTACAGGGGGCACTGACTGATTCACAAAAAACGAAATAAGCCTTTATATTCCACAATATTAGTATGTTGTCCACAAAAGGTTGGTCGTGCACCTGTAAAGGCATTTCTCTACTTACACCTTTATCACTCACAAAAGGTTTGGCGGAGGCAGCCTCTGGGCTATCCTCAGGGGAGGGGTATGCAACCTGCTGCATCTGCTTGATCTTTTGCCTAGTAATTACTCATCCCGAGGTGTGCCCTTCCATTTCCCCCTTATCCCTCTGCAGAGATTCCGATCTGGAGTCCTGCAGATTCCTCTCTGCGCCCTGGAGAGAGTCCCCCTGTGGAGGAATAGGGGCAGGTGCAGTGGGGACCAACTGACGAGTCAAAACACGCCGTGGTTTACACCCTTCATTGAAATAACATGGAGGGGGTTCACTCTCGGGAGAATACCTGACTGCCATAATTTTTAAAGATTTCCACAGCTCTGCTGCTGTGTCCCAACAAAACCAGTAACATAACTGTCCCAGATGGTCTTTTTCGATCTGGCTCCTTACTCCTCTTAAGGCAGCCTGTTCGAAAGAGCCATACGAAGGCCACCTCATCTCTGGGTCGGCCAATACCGCGGTATACCCAGTCCAATTCCTTACACACAGTGTGTACAACTTCCTCCTAGACATTCCTGTCTGTACTGGGAGTTTCCCTTCGTTCCATAACTTATTTACAATCCCCAACGGACTCTCAAGAGGCATGCTAGTCCCTTGACCCATGGTGTCTGACAGGAGCCCTCCAACTGGCATTTATCCTGCTGTCCAGTACACGACCCCTCAATATTGAATTGGCTGGGAGAAATCTCCCGTGGCGCCTGCCAATTCGCATATGAGTGGTCTGACCACTGGACAGAGGCACCGCACCAGAAGGAAATCCCGGACGAGCCCCCAAATTGTTAGGTAAAAAGCAAGTCCTTACTCACCTCTCCAGCACCCGAGTTTGTGCGGAGTTGGTATGGGCTCACAATCTGTCAGAGACCAGACACCAATTCATTGATCAACGGGCTCACACTATCCTGAGCTTAAAAGGCTTCAGAGTAATGTGGCAAGTTTATTAGGGGTGAGC
>NW_020713621.1:0-5243 GCF_002925995.2 Terrapene triunguis | reverse complement strand
CCCTACATTTGTACCCTAAAGTTCAAAGTGGGGATACAGCCTTGACATGGTGGCACAGCGGTGGAAATCGTTTTAAACCCAAAAGCCAGTAAGAGATTTTTTTTTCCTTCTAGCTGCTTGGTGAGCAGAGCTGAAGGTAGATGCATATCTTATCTCTCCTTGCCTGAAGGCAGAGGTGTTAAGTTTTTTTAACAAGGGGCTTTGTTAAGAGAAGGGTTCAATCAGTGAGCAAACTTTGAACTGGTAAAGGTAATTTACAAGCTGAATTGTTTTTTTTTCTTTTTACATCCTCGGAAGTAGCTAGTTAGAAAGTCTCTGTTAACTCAGCAGCACTCAGCAGGAGCCTGAGCTAAGTACATCCCAGTTTCAGTAAACTGCAGAGGGGTGTGACCCAGCACAAGAAAACAGGAAAATGACTACCAAAGAAGCAGCTAACAAACTAGAACTGGCCAGACTAGAAGCAGAAGAAAATGAGAAAAAACATCAGAGACTGCTTGAAATTAAAAAACTCGAAGAAAAAGCCAAAGAGGAGGCCCACAAGAGAGAGATGGAGCTGGAAAAAGCCAAAGAGGAGGCCAAACAGGAGGCCCACAAGAGAGAGATGGAGCTGAAAGAAAAAGAGATGGAACTGGAAGCAGCAAGGACTAGGCAGGATGCAGCAGACCATCCTAACAACTCCTCTCCAGGTACCACTTCCCATCCCAGGAAATTCCCCACCTACAAGGCAGGCGATGATACTGAGGCCTTCTTAGAAAATTTTGAAAGGGCCTGCCTTGGATACCGCATCGCTGCAGACCAGTACATGGTAGAGCTGAGGCCGCAGCTCAGTGGACCCTTAGCAGAGGTGGCGGCTGAAATGCCTAAGGAACACATGAACAGTTATGAACTTTTTAAAAACAAGGCCAGAATCAGAATGGGGCTAACACCTGAGCATGCCCGTCGGCGGTTCAGAGCCCTAAGGTGGAAACCAGATGTGTCATTTACCCGGCATGCCTACCACATTGACAAAAATTGTGATGCCTGGGTATCAGGAGCAAATGTTAAATCTCTGGAAGATCTGCTTTCCCTAGTAAAAATGGAGCAGTTTTTAGAGGGTGTTCCTGAGGAAATAGAAAGGTACATCCTAGATGGGAAGCCCAAAACTGTAACCGAGGCGGGGGAGATTGGAGCCAAATGGGTGGAGGTGACAGAAAAGAAAAAAGCTAGTAGCAGTTGGAGCGAATATCAGAAGGGGCAAGCCGAAACAAAACCTTATCACCGGGGACAACCCAAGGCCCCACCCACATCCCAAGGGAAACCCCAGAAGCCTTCTCACCCCACCACACCAGTCTCCATCAACCAACATCGCCCCGGTGATACCTTAGCAGGGCGATGTTTAAAATGTAATGAACTGGGGCATATAAAGGCTCAGTGCCCCAAGAACCCCAACCGATTACAGTTCATTACACCCCAGTCACACCAAAGATCCCCAGACCCAGATGCCTCTCTCATACCCTCGGAGCGAAGGGAAACCTTGAGAGTGGGCGGAAAGAAGGTTATCGCTTGGAGGGACACTGGGGCACAAGTGTCAACTATCCACCAATCCCTAGTGGACCCCAAACTCATCAACCCGGAGGCTACAGTGACAATTCAACCCTTCGTGTCACAGTCTGTAACCTTGCCTACAGCCCAGTTGCATGTCCAGTACAAGGGCTGGTCAGGAATGTGGACTTTTGCAGTCTATGACAATTATCCCATCCCCATGCTGCTGGGGGAAGACTTGGCCAACCATGTGAAGCTAGCCAAGAGGGTGGGAATAGTCACCCGCAGCCAGGCTAAGCAAGCTTTCACCCCCATCCCTGTTCCTGAGCCGTCCACCAGGGCCCCGTCTGTGTTACCAGAGACCCAAACACAGGTGGTGGAACCGGATCCCCTGCCAACGACTGCAACAGCCGTAGTGGATCCAATCCCAGAGACCCAGCCAAAGCCAGTCCCAGAACCGGAACTGGCAACGCAACCAGCACCAGAACCATTGCCAGCACTGAGTCCAGCGCTTGCAACCCCGTCTACAACTCCAATGCCAGAGGGCACCAGCGAGCCTGAACTGGCGGAAGCAGCAGATAACCTTACCCAAGAGGCTCAGCCAGAGCCCGAGATACCACATAGTGCACCAGCGGACAGCGGTTCACAGTCAATGGAAACAGCCCCAGCACCTGCATCGCTTCCAGAGGGACCAAGCCCCAGTCCACAGTCCAAGGAGGAACTGATGTCTCCAGCATCAAGGGAGCAGTTCCAGGCCGAGCAGGAAGCAGATGACAGCCTTCAGAAAGCTTGGGCGGTGGCGCGGAGCACCCCACCGCCTCTCAGCTCTTCTAACCGATCCCGGTTTGTTGTAGAAAAAGGACTTTTATACAAGGAGACTCTTTCTGGTGGGCACCAGGAAGACTGGCATCCTCAAAGACAGTTGGTAGTTCCCACTAAGTATCGGGTAAAGCTCTTGAGCTTAGCCCATGATCATCCCAGTGGCCATTCTGGGGTGAACAGAACCAAAGACCGGTTGGGGAAGTCCTTCCACTGGGAGGGAATGGGCAAGGACGTTGCTAATTATGTCCGGTCTTGTGAGGTGTGCCAACAAGTGGGAAAGCCCCAAGACCAGGTTAAAGCCCCTCTCCAGCCACTGCCCATAATTGAGGTCCCATTTCAGCGAGTAGCTGTGGATATTCTGGGTCCTTTCCCAAAGAAGACACCCAGAGGAAAGCAGTACGTACTGACTTTCATGGATTTTGCTACCTGATGGCCGGAAGCTGTACCCTTAAGCAACACCAAGGCTAAAAGTGTGTGCCAGGCATTAGCAGACATTTTTGCCAGGGTAGGTTGGCCCTCCGACATCCTTACAGATTCGGGAACTAATTTCCTGGCAGGGAACATGAAAAACCTGTGGGAAGCTCATGGGGTGAATCACTTGGTTGCCACCCCTCATCACCATCAAACCAATGGTCTGGTGGAGAGGTTTAATGGAACTTTGGGGGCCATGATACGTAAATTCGTAAATGAACACTCCAATGATTGGGACCTAGTGTTGCAGCAATTGCTTTTTGCCTACAGGGCTGTACCACATCCCAGTTTAGGGTTTTCACCATTTGAACTTGTGTATGGCCGCGAGGTTAAGGGGCCATTACAGTTGGTGAAGCAGCAATGGGAGGGGTTTACGCCTTCTCCAGGAACTAACATTCTAGACTTTGTAAGCAACCTACAAAACACCCTCCGACACTCTTTAGCCCTTGCTAAAGAAAACCTAAAGGATGCTCAGGAAGAGCAAAAGGCCTGGTATGATAAACATTCCAGAGAACGGTCCTTCAAAGTAGGAGACCAAGTCATGGTCTTAAAGGCGCTCCAGGCCCATAAAATGGAAGCGTCGTGGGAAGGACCATTCACGGTCCAGGAGCGCCTAGGAGCTGTTAACTATCTCATAGCCTCCCCCACCTCCAACATAAAGCCTAAGGTATACCATGTTAATTCTCTTAAGCCCTTTTATTCCAGAGAATTAAATGTTTGCCAGTTTACAGCCCAGGAAACAGATGACGCGGAGTGGCCTGCAGGTGTCTACTACGAAGGAACAAGGAATGGTGGCGTGGAAGAGGTGAACCTCTCCACGACCCTGGGACGTCTGCAGCGACAGCAGATCAAGGAGCTGTGCACAAGCTTTGCACCGATTTTCTCAGCCACTCCAGGACAGACCGAACGGGCATACCACTCCATTGACACCGGTAATGCTCACCCAATTAGAACCCCACCCTACCGGCAGTCACCTCATGCCCAAACTGCTATACAAAGGGAGATCCAGGACATGCTACAGATGGGTATAATCCGCTCCTATACCAGTGCATGGGCATCTCCAGTGGTTCTAGTTCCCAAACCAGATGGGGAAATACGCTTTTGCGTGGACTACCATAAGCTAAATGCTGTAACTCGTCCTGACAACTATCCAATGCCACGCACAGATGAGCTATTGGAAAAATTGGGACATGCCCAATTCATCTCTACTTTAGACTTAACCAAAGGGTACTGGCAAGTACCACTAGATGAACCCGCTAAGGAAAGGTCCGCCTTCGTCACCCAGGCAGGGGTGTATGAATTCAATGTACTCCCTTTCGGGTTGCGAAATGCACCCGCCACCTTCCAAAGACTTGTAGATGGTCTCTTAGCGGGATTGGGAGAATCTGCAGTTGCCTACCTCGATGATGTGGCCATTTTTTCTGATTCATGGACAGAACACCTGGAGCACCTGGAAAAAGTCTTCGAGCGCATCCGGCAGGCAGGACTAACTGTTAAGGCTAAAAAGTGTCAAATAGGCCAAAACAGAGTGACGTACCTGGGGCACCAGGTGGGTCGAGAAACTATAAATCCCCTACAGGTCAAAGTGGATGCTATCCAAAAGTGGCCAGTTCCAAAGTCAAAGAAACAGGTCCAATCCTTCTTAGGCTTGGCCGGATATTATAGGCGATTTGTACCACACTACAGCCAAATCGCCGCCCCGCTGACAGACCTAACCAGAAAGAAATAGCCAAATGCAGTTCAGTGGACTGATGAGTGTCAAGAGGCCTTTAACCAGCTTAAGGCAACACTCATGTCTGACCCTGTGCTAAGGGCCCCAGACTTTGACAAACCATTCCTAGTAACCACAGATGCTTCCGAGCGAGGCGTGGGAGCAGTTTTAATGCAGGAAGGACCGGATCAAGAATTCCATCCTGTCGTGTTTCTCAGCAAGAAACTGTCTGAGAGGGAAAGCCACTGGTCAATCAGCGAAAAGGAATGCTACGCCATTGTGTACGCGCTGGAAAAGCTACGCCTATATGTTTGGGGATGGCGTTTCCAACTACAAACAGACCATGCTGCGCTACAGTGGCTTCATACCGCCAAGGGAAATAACAAAAAACTTCTTCGATGGAGTTTAGCTCTCCAAGATTTTGATTTTGAAATACAACACATTTTGGGAGCTTCTAACAAAGTGGCTGATGCACTCTACCGGGAAAGTTTCCCAGAGTTAACTGGTTAACAATTGTTCTTGGAATGAAACATATTGTTAGTTTTTATATAATCAGTAGTATGTCTAAAGGTACATGTGTCTTATTAACTCTGTTTTCTCCTAGAACTCCAGGAAGAAATCACAGCCAGTGTGGAACCGAACGTCCAACACTATCTGTGATTTGGGGGGCGTGTCATAACTATAAAGGGAAGGGTAACAGCTCTCTGTGTACAGAGAC
>NW_020713620.1:0-4819 GCF_002925995.2 Terrapene triunguis | reverse complement strand
GGACCTCAGTAAGAAAAATAGTATCCCAATGGTGATAGCTGCCTGCTATGGGCTTAAACTGCATCACACTGTTGATGTCCTTGGTCTTCCTCTTGCTTCTAATGTATTTGTAGAATGTTTTCTTGTTACCCTTTATGTCTCTAGCTAGTTTGATCTCGTTTTGTGCCTTGGCCTTTCTAATTTTAACTCTGCATGCTTGTGTTATTTGTTTATATTCATCCTTTGTAATTTGACCTAGTTTACACTTTTTGTAGGACTCTCTTTTTTGAGTTTCAAATCATTGAAGATCTCCTGGTTAAGCCAAGGTGGTCTCTTGCCATACTTCCTATCTTTCCTACACAATTAAAAGTAGATAGGTAGCCTAAAGTTACCCACTGGGACAAGGGAGTTTGGGCCAGCAAACCCAGAGAAGGGGGAGGACCAAAAAGGGGAAAAGAGGAAAAACAGCAAAGTATGGAGTAGGGCAGACCAATCTTGGCTACTGATGGGAGGGCTCATGCGCTGGAACCCAGAGTAAAGGAAAGGCCCAGATACCCCTACCAGTCACTGGGGAAGTGGCACAGACTATACAGAGAACAGCAGACTGCCTGGGACAGTTCACCTTGAAAGACTTTGATACCCCAGAAGGGGAGGACCATAGTGACCTGGCTGGAGGGCCAAGTCACAAACAGGAAGCTGCAGCTTCTGGGGTGAGAGAAGAAGATGGATGGAGAGACTTCCAGAATAGGGGGCAGCACCTGGAAAAGGCTAATCCCCAGAGCAACCAGTAGGAGGCACCATAAGCAGTGAGTAGACCCTGTGACAGCATCTCTTGAGGTTTGGGGGAATGCTCCCTGAAGTTGTGGCCCATCTTTCTCTTCCAAAGGGCTACTGTATTGTTCCAACTGTGTTGATTCCCCTCTAATTCCTCCCCATCACCAGACCTTTCACCACTTTCTGATGCTCCTGCCTGGGACAGAGAAGGTGCCATCTTTTTTAATGAGGGTGATTCATTTGCAAGATACTTGAAATCCAGACCCAGAAGTGTAGATTGCAAATAGTGTCCCTCTCTATGACTGAACCAAATGGATCCACCTCCCCCAAATTTGGATGGGCCTTAGAAAATGTGACTAGAACCCAGCAGGATGAAGGTGCAGTAGAGATGCAAAATAAGGAAGAAAGGGACTTATTGGAGCTTTTTTTTCTTACCTCAGAAGGAATCTAGTTTAGCATGAGTTTGGGTGAAAGTTTGTGGGTTCTGAACACTGAGCCTGAACCAAAACCTTGGATCTGAACATCTGGAATTTTGTGAGGAGTCGGGATCCAGATCAGGATCCAAACTTGATGGCTCAGGACACTCTCTAGGTCTTAGTTTAACAGAACTTGCTTACCTACCCCTCCACCTGTACAGTCCATGGGGCTCAATCACCAGTGGAACTGGTGCAGTTCTACCATGTACGGGGGGTGTCACGCTGTCTGAGTGGCTCACAACCGTGAGTGCCAACCTTAAGGCAGACTGTCAAGAAGCAAGGCAGAGACCCTAAACTAATTGTATGTTCTATAATTAGATTTCACCAACCCAGTAACAAATGTGAACTCCTAAAGCACTATAACAGTCTTACCATGGAGTCACAGACAGTCCCCTGGGGTATTCCAGTTTATCTTTCCACCCAGGTAAGCTGGACTACGTAATAGGTGGTTGCTATACACCAAAGATCACAAAATATTCAGGCTGCTCCCAGTCCCAATGGACCAGTCGCTTACCTCAGGTAACTTGCACTTTAGATCCTACCCCAAAGACAACGTTTGTAGCCAATCCTATAATAAATTAACTAAAGATTTATTGGTTAAGAAAAGAAATGAGTTATTTACAAGGTTAAAATAGGTAATATATATACACACAAATGAGTTACAGCCTATGGTTCCCCAAAGGTGACAGAGTTGTAGTAATCTGTCAGGTCTGAATGTCTTTTAGGGCCAAGCCAGGTTGACCGTGGGTATCTCTGCTTCTGTTTCATAGCTCCAGCCCTGTGAGAGTCCAAACAGCAAAGAGATGAAGAATTTTCTTGTCAACTATTTCCTTCTTCCAGAATTCAAGCGGATGTAGGGTGACCAGATAGCAAGTGTGAAAAATCGGGACGGGGGTGAAGGGTAATAGGAGCCTATGTAAGAAAAAGCTCCAAAAATTGGGACTGTCCCTATAAAATTGGGACATCTGGTCACCCTAAGCGGATGGGATGAGCCCTTTTGCACATAGCCTCTTTGTGCATTTGAAGGCGCAATTAACAAAGTCTTTTTATTGTGATGTTCCACAATGGCCCATTTAGTTTTGATAGACTTCTTGCTGAGCAGGTGAGATCTCTCCTGCTAGGTTTACAGTTTCAGAGCAAACATTTTTTACAGATGTAAAGCAAAGCTTAAATATAACCTTATAGCGTGTGATACAGATATTACCAGTGAGATTACGGCATGTGGCAATTTACAAGCATCTCATAAAGTCTAAACACAGTGTTATAAGTCCAGTACTCATCTTAACCACGCTAACACGCAGGTGAAACAGACTTGTTTCCTGCAATGAATTTGTCAGTGCTTGGCTGAGGCCTAAAGCCTTGGCAAGAGCTGACACCTGATTTGTCCGTGTCGCAGGGGGCATAAGGAGAAGGGGCAGCGCAGAACTGCCTAAGCCCTGTGAGCATGGAGTTCACCCATAGGGGGCTCACACACAAAACAGCAGGGGCAGAACTAGGGCAAAACAAGTTACGGTTGGGGGTGAGGCTGGATGATACACTGCTATATAGATGCTCCCATTTTTCTCCATGCCCCTTGCAGGGGAGACTAGCGCATCACCCACACATCTCCAAAGCACCCAGATCAGTACTCAGGTGGGACACTGAGGCTGAGGAATAGGCTCTCAGGCCCAGATCCTCACATGTATTTAGGTGCCCAACTCTCACTGAAATCAGTCAGGTGCCTAAATACCTTTGACAGTCTGGGCCTTAATACACCCCCCTCATTCTAGACAAGTGAATTTTGTGGCTAATTGCCGCGTGCGTAATTGAAGTTCCACTGGCTTTAGTTAAGGCAGAGCAAGGGATCCCTCATCACCCACAGCCAGATCACACCCTCCACACACTGCCTGAGCGCCGAGCCGCCTGGCGAGGAATATCCTTCACTCTCTTTTGACAGCCGCCGAGCACTTAGTAACGATTGTGCGCTTTGCTCTGTCAACACCAAGAACTGTCCCCCTCCCCAGCCTGACCCCGAGGCTGAATTCCAGCCAGCAGAAGCCCTTTAGAAAATTACATGGATGCATCTTTCACACTCATTAATGTGCCAATGGGATGTCAGATTAATAGTGACAATTAGGCCATGTCTACACTACAAAATGATGTCAACCTAACTTATGTCGGCATACAGCCACCACAGTTATTAAATCACTTGTGTGTGTTCACACTTGGCTCCTTGTGTTGGCAGTGCGCAGCCTCACCAGGAGTGCCTGTATCAATGCAGAGTGCAGTACACCATGGGTAGGTATCCCACTGTGCAACTTGCCACCATCCAACCCAGGGTGTTCTGGGAAGTTTTTGCAATGTCTGATGGGTCCAAAACGAGTCGCACAGGGTGACGGGGAGCATGGGCTCAACTTCCCATAATACTGTGCTCTATCCCATAATTTCATCTGCATCCCATAATATTTCACACGCTTCTTTTCAAAATCCCCACACACCTGTGCATCCCTCCTCGCTGTCTGCCATCTGTGACAGAAGCACGGAGCCTGCGCTGCTCTGCACTGCTGTTGTGAGCATTGCTAGCATAGGGTGTATGATCCTGCAGTATCTGCAGAGCCACAAGAGGAGCCACAGGGAACATGATGATTCCATGGGGGCTAGATTGCTGTGGGACGTAGAAAGAAACAATTCAGTCATTGGCGGTGTTCACAGAGCAGCTGGAGATGGTGGAGTGCTGGTTCTGGGCCCGAGAAACAAGCACTGAGTGGTGGGAACACATCGTAATGCAGGTTTGGGATGAGGAGCAGCGGCTGCAGAACTTTTGGATGCACAAGGCCACATTCCTCGCTCTGTGTGCAGAGCTCACCCCTGCCCTCTGGCATAGGGACACCAAAATGAGAGCTTCACTGACAGTGGAGAAGCCAGTCGCGATTGCACTGTGGAAGCTTGAAACGCTGGATTGCTACCGGTCAGCCAGGAATCAGGTTGGAGTTGGGAAATCATCACAGGGGCCATTGTCACGCAAGTGTGCAGGGCCATTAATCACCTCCTGCTACACAGGACTGTGACTCTGTGCAAAGCGCAGGACATAGTGATTAGTTTTGCAGAAATGGGGTTCCTGAACCGCAGTGGGGTGACAGATGGCATACACATCCCTATTTTAGCACCAGACCACCTTGCCACAGAGTACATCAACAGAAAGGGCTACTTTTCTATGGTAATGTAAGCACTGGTGGATCATGGAGGATGCTTTACTGACATCAGTGTGAGCTGGTCAGGGAAGATGCATGATGATTACATCTTTAAGAACACAGGACTGTTCAGAAAGCTGCAAGCAGGGACTTTCTTTCCCAACCAGCAGATTACCATTGGGAATATTGAAATGCAAATAGTGATCCTGGGTGACCCAGCCTACCCCTTGCTCCCTTGGCTCATGAAACCGTACACTGGCCACCTGGACAGCACCAAGGAGAGATTCCACTACAGGCTCAGCAGGTGCAAGATGACAGTTGAATGTGCCTTTGGTCATTTGAAGGGTCACTTGCGATGTTTACTTACAAGATTGGACCTCAGTAAGAAAAATAGTATCCCAATGGTGATAGCTGCCTGCT
>NW_020713619.1:0-1524 GCF_002925995.2 Terrapene triunguis | reverse complement strand
CTGGAGCTGCCTCCGTCTGCATGTGGGAGGAGGTAAAGGTGATGCAGAGGTTATGCCGGAGGCTGGTGCTGTTGTCAGCTATGGCAGGGTGAGAAGGCTTGGGAGGAAAGATGCTGAGCCTGATTCTCCTTTATACTAAGGCACCTGGACACTGCTTTAGAGCTCTACAGGGGCCTTAGGGTAAATGGGCGTCAGTCCCAGTGAGCTCTGTTTTGGCCATGTTGGACTGTGACAGACCCACCATTCTGGAGCACCTCCTCATGGCAAGACCCAGCATTGCCACCCCCTTCCTCCCTTGGACTCGGGCGCTGTGTGGTGACGTGGCTTTCCAGCCAGGTCACACTATAGTTTTGCGCCTTTCCAGAATACCCCAAAGTCCAAAATAAACAAAAGACCCACAAATTCTTCTGTCCCGCCTGGGCTCAGCTCTGAGTTCTCCCCTCTTCCCTTACAAGGACCCTGCCTCTCAGGGCTATCTCCCCAGATACCCAGCATGTCCTTCCCGCAGACTAGATCCTTTGCCAATCTCCACCCTGGCCATCTGGCCGGGGGTTGGACTTCTTCCAGACCTGCCACGGGAGGCGCTTTCACCCTTGCTGCCCTCTCCCCTCAAAGGGAACCTCCCTCCTGCAGCTTTCCCCTCAGTTCTCTCTCTATTGTCCTGCAGTCCTTTGTTTATAGGAACCACCCAATCCGGTTCCCCCCACCCCTTCCCAATGTGGGGTTTATATACCCCATACATGGACCCCTTTACACTCAGGCCACTTTACCTAGTCTGGTAGTAAACGAGACTCTGGCCTAGGCCCAGCGCCTCAAAGCTATTTCAGCGCCTAATCCCGCTTGATTTCCATGGGAGTGAGGCACCTAAATACCTCTGAGGATCTGGGCCCTAGTGAATGTGAGAGCCTGACGAACCACCCAGTCTGTAGGGTTGCCAACTTTCTAATCACACAAAACCGAACACTGTCCCTGCCTCACCCCTTATCTAAGGCCCTGCCCCCACTCATTCCATCCCCCCTCCCTCCGTCGGTCATTCTTCCCCACCATCACTCACTTTCTCTGGGCTGGGGCAGAGGTTGGGGGTGAGGGCTCTGGCTGGGGGTGCAGGCTCCAGGGTAGGGCCAGAAATGAGGGGTTCAGGGTGCAGGAGGGGGCTCAGGGCTGGAGCAAGGGGCTGGCATGTGGGAGGAGGTGCGGGCTCTGGATGGGGGCGTGGGCTCTGGGTGGGGCCATGGATAAGGGGGTTGGGGTGCAGAAGGGGGCTCCGGGCTGGGGCCAAAGGGTTTGGAGTGCAGGAGTGGGCTCAGGGCTGGGGCAGGGGGTTGGGGAATGGGAGAGGGTGTGGGCTCTGGCTGGGGGTGTGGGCTCTGGGGTGGGGCTGGGAATGAGGGGTTTGGGGTGCAGGAGGGGGCTCAGGGCTGGGACAGGGAGTTGGGGTGTGGAGGGGGTGCAGGCTCTGGGAGGGAGTTTGGGTGTAGGAGGGGGCTCAGGGCTGGGGTAGGGGGTTGAGGTGTGGGAAGAGGT
>NW_020713618.1:0-1898 GCF_002925995.2 Terrapene triunguis | reverse complement strand
CTGGAGCTGCCTCCGTCTGCATGTGGGAGGAGGTAAAGGTGATGCAGCGGTTATGCCGGAGGCTGGTGCTGTTGTCAGCTATGGCAGGGTGAGAAGGCTTGGGAGGAAAGATGCTGAGCCTGATTCTCCTTTACACTAAGGCACCTGGACACTGCTTTAGAGCTCTACAGGGGCCTTAGGCCTGGTCTACACTACGACTTTAATTCGGATTTAGCTGCGTTAATCCGAATTAACCCTTCACCCGTCCACACTACAGAGCCAGTTAATTTGAATTAAAGGGCACTTAAAATCGATTTCTGTACTCCACCTCGACGAGCGGAGTAGAGCCAAAATCGATTTTGTTAATTCGAATTAGGGTTAGTGTGGCCGCACACCACCGAATTAATGTGGTTAAATTAATGGGGTAGTGTGGCCGCACACCACCGAATTAATGTGGTTAAAAACCGAATTAATGTGCTTAGTGTGGCCGCGCACAATCGAATTTATACAACCTGTTTCCCAAATTCGAATTATCTAAATTCGGATTAATCCCGTAGTGTAGACATACCCTTAGGGTAAACGGGCGTCAGTCCCAGTGAGCTCTGTTTTGGCCATGTTGGACTGTGACAGACCCACCATTCTGGAGCGCCTCCTCATGGCAAGACCCAGCATTGCCAGCCCCTTCCTCCCTGGGACTCGGGCGCTGTGTGGTGACGTGGCTTTCCAGCCAGGTCACACTATAGTTTTGCGCCTTTCCAGAATACCCCAAAGTCCAAAATAAACAAAAGACCCACAAATTCTTCTGTCCCGCCTGGGCTCAGCTCTTAGTTCTCCCCTCTTCCCTTACAAGGACCCTGCCTCTCAGGGCTATCTCCCCAGATACCCAGCATGTCCTTCCCACAGACTAGATCCTTTGCCAATCTCCACCCTGGCCATCTGGCCGGGGGTTGGACTTCTTCCAGACCTGCCACGGGAGGCGCTTTCACCCTTGCTGCCCTCTCCCCTCAAAGGGAACCTCCCTCCTGCAGCTTTCCCCTCAGTTCTCTCTCTATTGTCCTGCAGTCCTTTGTTTATAGGAACCACCCAATCCGGTTCCCCTCACCCCTTCCCAATGTGGGGTTTATATACCCCATACATGGACCCCTTTACACTCAGGCCACTTTACCTAGTCTGGTAGTAAACGAGACTCTGGCCTAGGCCCAGCGCCTCAAAGCTATTTCAGCGCCTAATCCCGCTTGATTTCCATGGGAGTGAGGCACTTAAATACCTCTGAGGATCTGGGCCCTAGTGAATGTGAGAGCCTGACGAACCACCCAGTCTGTAGGGTTGCCAACTTTCTAATCGCACAAAACCGAACACTGTCCCTGCTCCACCCCTTATCTAAGGCCCTGCCCCAACTCATTCCATCCCCCCTCCCTCCGTCGGTCATTCTCCCCCACCATCACTCACTTTCTCTGGGCTGGGGTGGAGGTTGGGGGTGAGGGCTCTGGCTGGGGGTGCAGGCTCCAGGGTAGGGCCAGAAATGAGGGGTTCAGGGTGCAGGAGGGGGCTCAGGGCTGGAGCAAGGGGCTGGCATGTGGGAGGAGGTGCGGGCTCTGGATGGGGGCGTGGGATCTGGATGGGGCCAGGGATAAGGGATTTGGGGTGCAAAAGGAGGCTCTGGGCTGGGGCCAAAGGGTTTGGAGTGCAGGAGCGGGCTCAGGGCTGGGGCAGGGGGTTGGGGAATGGGAGAGGGTGAGGGCTCTGGCTGGGGGTGTGCGCTCTGGGATGGGGCCGGGAATGAGGGGTTTGGGTGCAGGAGGGGGCTCAGGGCTGGGACAGGGAGTTGGGGTGTGGTAGGGGGTGCGGGCTCTGGGAGGGAGTTTGGGTGCAGGAGGGGGCTCAGGGCTGGGGTAGGAGGTTGAGGTGTGGGAAGAGGT
>NW_020713617.1:0-1498 GCF_002925995.2 Terrapene triunguis | reverse complement strand
ATTGGTCCTGCTTTGAGCAGGGGGTTGGACTAGATGACCTCCTGAGGTCCCTTCCAACCCTGATATTCTATGATTCTATGAAGAGGATTACTGACACACTCTAGATCAGGGGTGGCCAACCTGTTGCGTTGGAGCCGCATGCGGCTCTTCAGAAGTTAATATGCGGCTCCTTCCATAGGTGCTGACTCCAGGGTTGGAGCTACAGGTGCCAACTTTCCACTGCTCAACCCCAGGCCCCGCCCCCCCGAGCCTGTTGCACCCTTGCTCCTCCCCCTCCATCCCAGAGCCTTCTGTACATTGCGAAACGTCGGATCGCGGCAGGCAGGAGGCATGGGGAGGGAGGGGGAGGTGCTGAGGTGGCGGGGAGTGGGGTGGGGGCTGCTGATGTATTACTGTAGCTCTTTAACAATGTAACATTGGTAAATTCTGGCTCCTTCTCAGGCTCCTTCTCTAGATTCCCATCATAGAGGTAAAAGAATTGCTTCACAAATTATTAGAAATACTGCACATGACCTCCTCATCAAGGATTGTCCTCCCAGTCAATGCGGTGCTCTTGGATCCCACCAAGATTAGTTGATAAACACTGGCTTCCATAGTACTGATATGCAAAAGGGCCGATTAAAAAAATATTATGTCCAAGTCCAAGGATGTGGACTTCTATTTTCACACCCCTCATTGAATTTCATAGTCATATATGCTATAAATGCATGTGGAAGACCGCACCATACTTAGTCTATCCCTTACGACAAGGACTGGAAAAGCCTTGAGCTATTCAGCAGAAAAGCGTATTCCTCTGCAACCCTGCAGATCAGGAGTGCAAATTACCAGGCCCTAATGGCCAAATATGACCACACCAATTATGAGAAACTTAATGCCTTTATTGACTTCCTGACAACCAAACAAAAAGAACCGTTTCAAGCCATCATCAGTGAAGGTCAGCTAATAGCGAGGACAGAGCTATAGACTTGCGACATTACCTAGGGTACAATCTGGACTGTTGAACAGCTATGTCCCCTTAATTCTCTAGCCTCCGGTGCCTTTTACGCTGCTTTGCTGTCAGAACAACCACACCTGCCCTGTTCACACAGCCTTCAGCATGCAAATTCACTCGCAGCTAAATACATGAGCACTATGACCAGTCATTCATAAATTACATACTGGGTGTCACCTGCAAATTCCTAGTCCCAGCCTTGTCCCTCCAGGAATGTGTGTTTTGTACTTCTCAGTACCCTTCTGAATAGTACAAGCTCATAGAAAGTCTGTCATTTCATCAAAGGAAAATCATAGTGCACCAGCCTCGTTATCCCAAATGGCGGTTCCCACACACTTGAATCCAAACACACTGGTTAAGATAAAACAATAAGATAAGTTTATTAACTACATAAAAATAGATTTTAAGTAATTAGAAGTGATGATGCATAAAAGTCAGGTTTGGTTACAAAAGAAAATAAAAGTAAAATGCAAGCTAATGGCTAACTTAAACTAACATAATTCAAAG
>NW_020713616.1:0-3300 GCF_002925995.2 Terrapene triunguis | reverse complement strand
AGAAACCTGATGAGGTTCAACAAGGACAAGTGCAGAGTCCTGCACTTCCGACGGAAGAATCCTATGCACTTCACTCCATGAAGGCATAAAGAGTCTGAATAACACCAAAAAAAATCAAAGACAGTTCTGTTTTATTTACTTGAAGTGCATGCATCTGTCGTGGAAAGAATCACCCACGCAGTGATTTTAGTTCACAGACCCAGAGCCTGAGGCCTTTATTGCAATACATACCAGTGCGCACTGGGGTGCAGCTCGGAAGCTGGCACCCCGAGCAGCAGCACGCAGGCTGCTTTTATTTACTAAAACCACAAGCATGATACAATTAATATGTCATTAGTTAAGAAATTAAGAACCAATCATAAGCTGGGCATATAGTGGACACGAGCTCGGGGACAAATCACAAGCCGGGCTTTGGGTGAACACGCGTTGGTCACGAGCTGGGGTGTTGGGTTGGGGTCACTCTTCCCTCCTCCCCTCGCCCTCTTTCTTAATGTTCCGAGAAGTGGGTGTAATTGGGCATGGGGACATTCGGTGGTTTTCCGCAAGGGTGGTGCTTGGCCCTAGCTTGGGTACATTTCTTAAGACTTGGTACATGTCATTTTCCGGGGGATTTTGACAAGGGCTAAGGGGGGCTTTTCAGGAGATGCTTAAAGGGGAACTATTATAGGTTATTTGCAGATAGTTGGAATTGGAGAATTTGCAGATAGCTACAACTGCAAGAGTGATTAGTTCTTTGCAAAAGCAATTTCTTAATGTATTTCATAAACTTGCGGTTAATATATTCTGTGTTTCTTTCCTTCCTCTCTTTCCCTCCTCTGTGACTACTTTTGTCTGGGTTTTGGCAGAGAATTGATTTGAGCAGTATTGTTCAGGCTTTTAGGCCTTCTCTACTCTGCACAAAGGTCACCATCATGACAGCCTTCTGTTGGAGGTGTTTTGGGGCCAGTAGGCCCAGAACTTTGGCTATCGGAAAGAAGGCCCCCCTGTCCTGTTCTTCCACACATCTACTAGGACGAGGTTCAAACAATGCGCATAGCAGTGTACATAGAGTATTTCACTGTTTCTTTCTTTACATTTCATTTGAACTCCCGCAGTACATCCAGACATAGTAGATGCGCCATCAAAACAGACAGACATCACTGATGACCAGTCAATTTTAAGAATGCCAAGGACATAATTTAACTTGTCAAAAATAGATTTAGCATCAATAGTTAATAGCATGTTAATAGTCTCTGAACAGACACAAAATGTTCAACTGGACTATGTTTTTCATTGTCAAAATACCGCACCACAATGGACATCTGTTCATGGTGTCCACAGTCAGTAGTGTCGTCTGCAATTATTGAGACCATTTTTCCATGTAGTGAAGACGCAATCTTTTGTTGCACAACGTTGTGCAAGGCCACAATTAAATAATTTTGGATGCGATTACTCAGATAGCGTTTCGAGGAGATTGTTGCACATGCTTTCCCATTACAGGATCATATTTTTGGAGCATATTGACAAGTTTTAGAAATAAACCTCTCTCAAAACTGTCAGCTTTTTCATTGTGACCCCTGAATGGTCTCCCACCTTCGCCAAACACAGAACAATGTCAATCAGTCGCTCTATTACACTTCGGTTATGGCACCGTTGTTCTTCTTGTTTAGACAGATAAACCTGCTTGCCCTCATCCAACAATACATCAATAGGTTTCCCTTCATTAAAACTTGACCATGAAGAACAGCTCAACACATGAGATTTTGACAGTTGGTGGTTTTTAAAACATTCATTAGTCCCATGCCAGTTTCTGAATCCCTTATCGATAAATGCTGGATCAGTGTGACCTTTGTTTGTCATCAGATGGAATGTTTGATGGCTTTGAATAGGAACTACACTGACCTGAACTAAGAGACAAAGTCTGTTTCTGTTGGTCTTTACTCAGTTTATCGCACGCACTGGAACTGGTGGCGGCATTATCTTCATGTAAGTTCTTAACCGAGGAGTCCGAGGTATTTGCACTACTGTCAGCACATTCATTATAATTCAGTTTGTCTGCTCCTTTTCTTATCTTAACAACGAACCAATCCATATTTCAAAATTAAAGGGGTGTATCATACGATTGAATTAAAACGTAAAGCCATGGCTTGTTATGCTATTTCAGTAGAGTACACGCGACAAAGATTACAAACACTGTAGACACTGTGCTGGGCACGCCTGACGTGGTCGCTTATATAGGTCAAAGAATTTTCTAGAATAGTAGTTGGAGGGGGAGGGGACGCATGCTGCGAGTGAACGTGGGCTTTCTATACATTTCTACAACATCTATATTACGCAATTCGGCGCTTATTGCATAATACAACAATCCATACTTTAAAACTAAAAGAGCGTATCATGCAATTAAATTAAAACGCAAAGCCACTTTTTTTTTGAGACATTAGGTTGTGCTTGGGCACACCCGGCACACCCCATACACACGCCTATGAATGGCAGATGTCACTTTTTAGCTAAGTTTTTAAAGTGCTTGTATACCAATGTTTGAAGTCTAAATAATAAGATGGGTGAACAAGAGTGCCTCATATTAAATGGGGATATTGATATAACAGGCATCAAAGAAACTTGGCGGAATGAGGATAATTAATGGGATACAGTAATACCAGGGTACAAAATATATCAGAAGGACAGGACAGATTGTGCTGGTGGGGGAGTGGCACTATATGTGAAAGAAAGCGTAGAATCAAATGAAGTAAAAATCTTAAATGAACCAAACTGTACCATAGAATCTCTATGGATAGTAATTCCATGCTCTAATAATATAGCAGTATGGATATACTGCAAGACAAGCCCAAGAAAGAAACCAACAGAACTCCACTGGCCATCACATACAGTCCCCAGCTAAAACCTCTCCAACGTATCATCAGTGATCTACAACCCATCCTGGACAACGATCCCTCACTTTCATAGGCCTTGGGTGGCAGGCAAGTCCTCGCGCACAGACAACCCGCCAACCTGAAGCATATTCTCACCAGTAACCACACACCGCACCATAACAACTCTAACTCAGGAACCAATCCATGCAACAAACCTCGATGCCAACTCTGCCCACATACCTACATCACAGGACCTAACCAGATCAGCTACAACATCACCGGTTCATTCACCTGCATGTCCACCAATGTAATATACGCCATCATATGCCAGTAATGCCCCTCTGCTATGTACATTGGCCAAACTGGACAGTCCCTACGTAAAAGGATAAATGGACACAAATCAAATATTAGGAATGGCAATATACAAAAACCTGTAGGAGAACATTTCAAC
>NW_020713615.1:0-2788 GCF_002925995.2 Terrapene triunguis | reverse complement strand
TGGGGATTGGTCCTGCTTTGAGCAGGGGGTTGGACTAGATGACCTCCACAGGACCCTTCCAACCCTGATATTCTATGATTCTATGAAATGAATAGTATCAGAGGGGTAGCCGTGTTTATGAAATGAATGAGAGTCTCATTCAATTACATCATGTAATGGCAGCATAGGCGTGCGCAGCACATTTCATTAGGGTGTGCACCCTGGCTTTTATTTTAGCGTCACCAAGGCGAATTGTTTCGATAATCTCTTGTAAAGCTTGTAAAATGATGGAGTAGTTTTGTTTTACAGCAGCCACTGCTTCTGCTCTGCATGCCCATCTTGTGTTTGACAGTGACTTCAAAGTCTGCAACTGGGATCCTACTTTGTGTGAAATCTTCTCCATTACTGCATGTCGCACAGGACTCCCCTCCATGAAGGCATAAAGAGTCTGAATAACACCAAAAAAAATCAAAGACAGTTCTGTTTTATTTACTTGAAGTGCATGCATCTACTAGGACGAGGTTCAAACAATGCGCATAGCAGTGTACATAGAGTATTTCACTGTTTCTTTCTTTACATTTCATTTGAACTCCCGCAGTACATCCAGACATAGTAGATGCGCCATCAAAACAGACAGACATCACTGATGACCAGTCAATTTTAAGAATGCCAAGGACATAATTTAACTTGTCAAAAATAGATTTAGCATCAATAGTTAATAGCATGTTAATAGTCTCTGAACAGACACAAAATGTTCAACTGGACTATGTTTTTCATTGTCAAAATACCGCACCACAATGGACATCTGTTCATGGTGTCCACAGTCAATAGTGTCGTCTGCAATTATTGAGACCATTTTTCCATGTAGTGAAGACGCAATCTTTTGTTACACAACGTTGTGCAAGGCCACAATTAAATAATTTTGGATGCGATTACTCAGATAGCGTTTCGAGGAGATTGTTGCACATGCTTTCCCATTACGGGATCATATTTCTGGAGCATATTGACAAGATTTAGAAATAAACCTCTCTCAAAACTGTCAGCTTTTTCATTGTGACCCCTGAATGGTCTCCCACCTTCACCAAACACAGAACAATGTCAATCAGTCGCTCTATTACACTTCGGTTATGGCACCGTTGTTCTTCTTGTTTAGACAGATAAACCTGCTTGCCCTCATCCAACAATACATCAATAGGTTTCCCTTCATTAAAACTTGACCATGAAGAACAACTCAACACATGAGATTTTGACAGTTGATGGTTTTTAAAACATTCATTAGTCCTGTGCCAGTTTCTGAATCCCTTATCAATAAATGCTGGATCAGTGTGACCTTTGTTTGTCATCAGATGGAATGTTTGATGGCTTTGAATAGGAACTACACTGACCTGAACTAAGAGACAAAGTCTGTTTCTGTTGGTCATTACTCAGTTTATCGCACGCACTGGAACTGGTGGCAGCATTATCTTCATGTAAGTTCTTAACCGAGGAGTCCGAGGTATTTGCACTACTGTCAGCACATTCATTATAATTCAGTTTGTCTGCTCCTTTTCTTATCTTAACAACGAACCAATCCATATTTCAGAATTAAAGGGGTGTATCATACGATTGAATTAAAACGTAAAGCCATGGCTTGTTATGCTATTTCAGTAGAGTACACGCGACAAAGGTTACAAACACTGTAGACACTGTGCTGGGCACGCCTGACGTGGTCGCTTATATAGGTCAAAGAATTTTCTAGAATAGTAGTTGGAGGGGGAGGGGACGCATGCTGCGAGTGAACGTGGGCTTTCTATACATTTCTACAACATCTATATTACGCAATTCGGCGCTTATTGCATAATACAACAATCCATACTTTAAAACTAAAAGAGCGTATCATGCGATTAAATTAAAACGCAAAGCCACTTTTTTTTTTTTTTGAGACATTAGGTTGTGCTTGGGCACACCCGGCACACCCCATACGCACGCCTATGAATGGCAGATGTCACTTTTTAGCTAAGTTTTTAAAGTGCTTGTATACCAATGTTTGAAGTCTAAATAATAAGATGGGTGAACAAGAGTGCCTCATATTAAATGGGGATATTGATATAACAGGCATCAAAGAAACTTGGTGGAATGAGGATAATTAATGGGATACAGTAATACCAGGGTACAAAATATATCAGAAGGACAGGACAGATTGTGCTGGTGGGGGAGTGGCACTATATGTGAAAGAAAGCGTAGAATCAAATGAAGTAAAAATCTTAAATGAACCAAACTGTACCATAGAATCTCTATGGATAGTAATTCCATGCTCTAATAATATAGCAGTATGGATATACTGCAAGACAAGCCCAAGAAAGAAACCAACAGAACTCCACTGGCCATCACATACAGTCCCCAGCTAAAACCTCTCCAACGTATCATCAGTGATCTACAACCCATCCTGGACAACGATCCCTCACTTTCATAGGCCTTGGGTGGCAGGCAAGTCCTCGCCCACAGACAACCCGCCAACCTGAAGCATATTCTCACCAGTAACCACACACTGCACCATAACAACTCTAACTCAGGAACCAATCCATGCAACAAACCTCGATGCCAACTCTGCCCACATATCTACATCACAGGACCTAACCAGATCAGCTACAACATCACCGCTTCATTCACCTGCATGTCCACCAATGTAATATACGCCATCATATGCCAGTAATGCCCCTCTGCTATGTACATTGGCCAAACTGGACAGTCCCTATGTAAAAGGATAAATGGACACAAATCAGATATTAGGAATGGCAATATACAAAAACCTGTAGGAGAACATTTCAAC
>NW_020713614.1:0-1123 GCF_002925995.2 Terrapene triunguis | reverse complement strand
TAGGGGCATTGCCAGCAGATCGAGGGACGTGATCATTCCCCTCTATTCGACATTGCTGAGGCCTCATCTGGAGTACTGGGTCCTGTTTTGGGCCCCACACTACAAGAAGGATGTGGAAAAATTGGAAAGAGTCCAGCAGAGGGCAACAAAAATGATTAGGGGACTGAGGAACATTGAGGGACTGATTAGTTGATAAACACTGGCTTCCATAGTACTGATATGCAAAAGGGCCGATTAAAAAAATATTATGTCCAAGTCCAAGGATGTGGACTTCTATTTTCACACCCCTCATTGAATTTCATAGTCATATATGCTATAAATGCATGTGGAAGACCGCACCATACTTAGTCTATCCCTTACGACAAGGACTGGAAAAGCCTTGAGCTATTCAGCAGAAAAGCGTATTCCTCTGCAACCCTGAGGAGGAATTTACCAGGAGTAAATTACCAGGCCCTAATGGCCAAATATGACCACACCAATTATGAGAAACTTAATGCCTTTATTGACTTCCTGACAACCAAACAAAAAGAACAGTTTCAAGCCATCATCAGTGAAGGTCAGCTAATAGCGAGGACAGAGCTATAGACTTGCGACATTACCTAGGGTACAATCTGGACTGTTGAACAGCTATGTCCCCTTAATTCTCTAGCCTCCGGTGCCTTTTACACTGCTTTGCTGTCAGAACAACCACACCTGCCCTGTTCACACAGCCTTCAGCATGCAAATTCACTCGCAGCTAAATACATGAGCACTATGACCAGTCATTCATAAATTACATACTGGGTGTCACCTGCAAATTCCTAGTCCCAGCCTTGTTCCTCCAGGAATGTGTGTTTTGTACTTCTCAGTACCCTTCTGAATAGTACAAGCTCATAGAAAGTCTGTCATTTCATCAAAGGAAAATCATAATGCACCAGCCTCGTTATCCCAAATGGCGGTTCCCACACACTTGAATCCAAACACACTGGTTAAGATAAAACAATAAGATAAGTTTATTAACTACATAAAAATAGATTTTAAGTAATTAGAAGTGATGATGCATAAAAGTCAGGTTTGGTTACAAAAGAAAATAAAAGAAGTAAAATGCAAGCTAATGGCTAACTTAAACTAACATAATTCAAAG
>NW_020713613.1:0-14279 GCF_002925995.2 Terrapene triunguis | reverse complement strand
AAGTAAAATGCAAGCTAATGGCTAACTTAAACTAACATAATTCAAAGTGAAGGTTTTCCTCACCATACACTGCAGTAAATTGCACAGGCTGGGTCTCCTTTCAGCTTGGGACCCCTCCCCCTTAGTTCAGTGTCCTTCAGGTATTCATTGATGTCATGGGCAGAGAGATGGGAGGAGGAGTGAAGACAAGCCTTTTCCTCCCCTCTTTTTAATTCAATTTCTTGTGCTAGAAACATCCTTGCTGAGTCATGATGACAAAACGTCTCTTGTGGACATGAGGTTTGAACCGTCTCTGTGATGGAATGTAAATTTCTTCTTGTCACCTTTCCCCGTGCTGGAGAATGGCTGCTTAAGCAGGTGATAGCTCTTTAACACCTGGCGGGGGCCAGTGTATCTTTGTCTCTGAAAAACTGGTTTGTGGACAGCATGTTTCAGTAACAATCATACAGTAGAGTCTGATAACTTCACATATAGTGTTGCTACACATATTTCCACAGGATAATGCTATTCAGCAGATTATGACTTTTCAAATGATACCTCACAAGGCATATGCTGTACAAAATTTATCCTAGTCTTGTAAAAGTGGTGAACGTAGTAGTGTAGACCGCCACAAGACTGCACTATACCCAGCCCCATCCCGGACCTGACGGGGGAGGGACACCTATCCCGCGGCCCCAGCCCCAGAGCTGCCACGGCAGGGAGAGGTGCCTCTCCCCCCATCCCCCAAGTACAGGTGGTGCTGCAGGGGGAGAGAGCTGGGGGGAGCCTGCACTCCAAACCCCTCATCCCTGACCACACCCCAGAGCCCGCACCTCCAGCCGGAGCCCCTCATCCCCGGCCCCACTGCAGAGCCTGCATCCCAACCCTCTGTCCCAGCCCTGAGCCCCACATCCTCAGCCCCACCCCAGAACCTGCACCCCAACCCTCTGCCCCAGCCCTGAGCCCCTCATCCCCGGCCCCACCCCAGAGCCTTCACCCCCAGCCAGAGCCCTCACATCACTGCACCCCAACCCTCTGCCCCAGCCCTGAGTCACCTTCCACACTCCAAACCCCTTGGCCCCACCCCCACCACATGAAATTTATGTGCACCAATATGGAGGTGCTATGTCGCAAACACATCACCTCCATATTAGTGCACATAACAAAATTAATTCTGCACATGGGTGGGAAAAACTAGAGGGAACACTGTCAGACAACCACTCAGTATCTCCCATTCAAGGGCTCCAAGCTCTTTGCTGATAAGACGAATACCTCACTTCATGTGCTGAAGGACTCGAGACACCCTATGCTCAATGGGAATCTACACACTGGCACAAACAAGAAAATTCAGTACACAATCATCACGTAGATCCCGACCGGCACAGATCCTTCCACCCCAATGGTACTACAAGCCCCAACGGAAGAGACAAAGATTCAAAAACTGAAACGGTCAGCCCCCCAAACTTCAACATCGCAGCCCTTGACCTCAAAACACCAGGCCCCAAAACATCCAGCAGGGATCAACACAACTCCCACCACCAATTGCTGCAGTATACAAACCTTCCACATCCTTTTGGATGCCACCTTGCTGTTTTCTGACAAAGCTGGGAAAACATAACTTTGGACAAATGGGTCTTGGAAATCCATTTCCAAGGAATACTCTATCCATTTCACCTCCCTTCCTCTTATCCACCCTCACTCTCCCGTCCCTCTTCAGGGACCTTTCTCACAAGAAACGAATACATCAGAAAATAGATCACCTACTGGGCCTGGGGGCTATAGAACCAGTTCCTGATCAATTCAAGGGAAAAGATTTCTATTCCAGATATTTCCTGATTTCCAAAAAGAAAGGGGGAGGGAAACCCATTCTAGGTCTAAGAGCATTAAACAAGTACATAAAGGTTCAAAAATTCAATATGGTCACTCTAGCAGCAATTATCCCATCTCTAGACCAGGGAGACTGGTTCTTGTCCCTCAACCTACAATATGCCTCAGTCCCGTTTTCAAATGTGAGTTAGGCACTTCGTAGCCTAAGGGTATGTCTTCACTACCCGCTGGATTGGCGGGCAGCGATTGATCCAGCAGGGATCAATTTATCGTGTCTAGTCTAGACGCGATAAATCGACCCCCGAGTGCTCTCCCGTCGACTCCTGTACTCCAGCTCGGCGAGAGGCGCAGGCAGAGTCGACGGGGGAGCGGCAGCAGTCAACTCACCGTGGAGAAGACACCACGGTAAGTCAATCTAAGTACGTCGACTTCACGTAGCTGAAGTTGCATAACTTAGATCAGTCTCCCCCCTCCCCCCCAGTGTAGACCAGGGCCTAGTCTCAGTGAAAGTCAGGTGGGAATTAGGTTCCTAAGTAACTTTTGAAAATGGTCTCTTGTTGATTTGTGTGTGTCTGTTTCAGCCAAAGCAGAATTTTCAGATCATGTAAAAGAGGATTTTCACTGTCATTTAAGAACAGCCATTAGCGAATATGACTACTTATGGATCCAGGTGTTGCTGAGCTGCTGTTTACTCTAATTGTCTCTTTCTTTGTGATTGCATCCATATGTACTGTATCTGGGTTTAATATTTTTCCAAGACATAATTTAAATACACGTACTGTCTCCAGTATTTACACTGTCCCCTTTGAAGGGAAGTTAGTGTATATTAATTTTTCTAACAAGTTTTTGTTTGAGCAGTAATATGACTTTAACTTTTGAATTGTAAAAAGAACGAGGAGTACTTGTGGCACCTTAGAGACTAACAAATTTATTTGTGCATAAGCTTTCGTGGGCTAAAACCCACTTCATCGGATGCATGCAGTGGAAAATACAGTAGGAAGATATATATACACACAGAGAACATGAAAAAATGGGTGTTGCCATACTAACTGTAACAAGACTAATAAATTAAGGTGGGCTATTATTAGCAGGAGAAAAAAAACTTTTGGAAATGTTTTGGAAAGTTATGAGCAATGGAAAACAAGGGGTTAATATGGAAACATTTATGCTACTTTGACCCTAGTGGTGGTGCTGCAGTGGCTTCCACTACACGTGTACTTTAAAGAGATTTCACTGGTTGCTTGTGGCTTGACTGTATCATGGTGAATGTATTTGGAGCAAAGCCCTTCTATAAACTAAACACTAATTTCACCAGTGATTTTACCTAGTTGGTAGCTGGCTAATATGACCACTTTGACCTTTGCCAAACATATACCTGCCTTCTGTAATGTGACCCGGAAACTAATGTCTGTCTGTTTTATGGCTATGTGATGGAATAAACTAACCCCACTCTAGGCCAGCAAAGGGTTAATGGGCTGCTGTGGGCCCACTGAGCCTTACCCTGTTACACCTGCACTCACTGTCAGGTGGTGAAGGGGCAGTTAAAAAGGGAAGAGAACAGCTCAGTAGGTGGCACAGAATCCTGTCCTTTGCTCCCTGAGGAAAGGACTATAGAATATTCGGTTTGGAAGAGACCTTAGGAGGTCATCTAGTCCAATCCCCTGCTTAAAATGCCAGGACCAATACCAACTAAATCATCCCAGCCAAGGCTTTGTCAAGCCAGGCCTTAAAAACCTCTAAGGATGGAGATTCCACCACCGCCCTAGGTAACCCATTCCAGTGCTTCACCACCCTCCTAGTGAAATAGTGTTTCCTAATATCCAACCTAAACCTCCCCCACCGCAACTTGATACTATTGCTCCTTGTTCTGTCATCTGCCACTGAGAACAGCCGAGCTCCATCCTCTTTGGAACCCCCTTCAGGTAGTTGAAGGCTGCTATCAAATCCCCCCTCACTCTTCTGCAGACTAAATAACCCCAGTTCCCTCCGTCTCTCCTTGAAAGTCATGTTCCTCAGCCCCCTAATCATTTTCATTGCCCTCCACTGGATTCTCCAATTTGTCCACATCCCTTCTGTAGTGGGGGGGACCAAAACTGGACGCAATACTCCAAGAGTGGCCTCATCAGTGTTGAATAGAGGGGAATAATCACTTCCCTTGATCTGCTGGCAATGCTCCTACTAATACAGCCCAATATGCCGTTGGCCTTCTTGGCAACAAGGGCACACTGCTAACTCATATCCAGCTTCTCATCCACTGTAATTCCTAGGTCCTTTTCTGCAGAACTGCTGCTTAGCCAATCGGTCCCCAGCCTGTAGCGGTGCATGGGATTCTTTCTTCCTAAGTGCAGGACTCTGCACTTGTCCTTGTTGAACCTCATCAGATTTCTTTTGGCCCGATCCTCCAATTTGTCTAGGTCACTCTGGATCCTATCCCTACCCTCTAGCATATCTACCTCTCCCCCGAGCTTAGTGTCATCTGCGAACTTACTGAGTGTGCAATCAATCCCATCATCCAGATCATTAATAAAGATGTTGAACAAAACCAGCCTCAGGACTGACCCCGCTTGATACCAGCTGCCAACTAGACATCGAGCCGTTGATCACTACCCGTTGAGCCTGACAATCTAGCCAGCTTTCTATTCATCCAATCCATACTTTTTTAACTTGCTGGCAGGAATACTGTGGGAGACCGTATCAAAAGCTTTGCTAAAGTCAAAATATATCACGTCCACTGCTTTTCCCATATCCACAGAGCCAGTTATCTCATCATAGAAGGCAATCAGGTTGATCAGGCATGACTTGCCCTTGGTGAATCCATGTTGACTGTTCCTGATCACCTTCCTCTCCTCCAAGTGCTTCAAAATGGTTTCCTTGAGTACCTGCTCCATGATTTTGCCAGGGACTGAAGTGATGCTGTAGTTCCCCGGGTTCTCTTTCATCCCTTTTTAAAATATGGGCACTATATTTGCCTTTTTCCAATCGTCCGGGACCTCCCCCGATCGCCACGAATTTTCAGAGATAATGGCCAATGGCTCTGCAATCACATCAGCCAACTCCCTGAGCACCCTTGGATGCATTAGATCTGGACCCATGGACTTGTGCATGCCCAGCTTTTCTAAACAGTCCTTAACCTGTTATTTCACTACTGAGGGCTGCTCACCTCCTCCCCATAACGTGTTGCCCAGTGCAGTAGTCTGGGAGCTGACCTTGTCTGTGAAGACCGAGGCAAAAAAAGCATTGAGTACTTCAGCTTTTTCCACATCATCTGTCACTATGTTGCCTCCCTCATTCAGTAAGGGTCCCACACTTTCCCTGACCACCTTCTTGTTGCTAACCTACCTGTAGAAACCCTTCTTGTTACCCTTCACATCCTTTGCTAGCTGCAACTCCAATTGTGCCTTGGCCTTCTGATTACACCTCTGCATGCTCTAGCAATATTTTTATACTCTTCTCTAGTCATCAAAGTCTGCTTTTCCAAAGTCCAGGGTCCATATTTTGCTACTTTCCTGTCTTTCTTTTGTCAGGATCCTGAACTCAACTATCTCATGATAGGTTGCCTAGGTTGCCACCCACTTCTACTTCCCCTACCAATTCTTTCCTGTTTGTAAGCAGCAGGTGAAGAGGAGCACGACCCCTAGTCAGTTCCTCCAGCACTTGTACCAGGAAGTTGTCCCCAACACTCTCCAAAAACTTCCTGGATTGTCTGTGCATTGCTGTATTGCTCTCCTAGCAGACCAGCCCAGCCCCTCTGCAGAGACTGCTGCTTGCCAGTCCCCCGGAAGAAAGTAGGCCTGGCACAGGACTACTGAGTTTGGGTTTTTCCATGGGACTGTTTCTTGCTTACTACACAATGCCTGTTGGGCCTAATGAGACAGTTCCAGGGAACACCTGCCCAGATGGGGTTGGGAGGGGTGGCTTGGTGTGTTTGGGACTGCTTCAATAAACTCAGGTTTCAGAGTGGTAGCTGTGTTAGTCTGTATCAGCAAAAAGAATGAGGAGTACTTGTGGCACCTTAGAGGCTAACATGCGCAAATAAATTTAAGCTTTCGTGGGCTAAAACCCACTTCATCGGATGCATGCAGTGGAAAGTACAGTAGGAAGATATATATACACAGAGAACATGAAAAAATGGGTGTTGCCATACTAACAATAACGAGAGTAATCAATTAAGGTGGGCTATTATCAGCAGGAGAGAAAAAACTTTTGTAGTGATAATCAGGATGGCCCATTTCCAACAGTTGACAAGAAGGTGAGAGTAACAGTAGGGGAAAAAAATTAGCATGGGGAAATAGTTTTTACTTTGTGTAATGACCCATCCACTCCCAGTCTTTATTCAAGCCTAATTTAATGGTGTCCAGTTTGCAAATTAATTCCAATTCTGCCGTTTCTCGTTGGAGTCTGTTTTTGAAGTTTTTTTGTTGGAGTATTGCGTCTTTGAGGTCTGTAATTGAGTGACCAGGGAGGTTGAAGTGTTCTCCGACTGGTTTTTATAATTCTTGATGTCTGATTTGTGTCCATTTATTCTTTTGCGTAGAGACTGTCCGGTTTAGCCAATGTACATGGCAGAGGGGCATTTCTGGCACATGATGGCATATATCACGTTGGTAAATGTGCAGGTGAACGAGCCTCTGATGGTGTGGCTGATGTGATTAGGTCCTGTGATGGTGTCCCCTGAATAGATATGTGGACAGAGTTGGCAACGGGCTTTGTTGCAAAGTGTGTTAGTGTTTTTGGTGTGTGGTTGCTGGTGAGTATTTGCCTCAGGGTGGGGAGCTGTCTGTAAGCGAGGACTGGCCTGTCTCCCAAGATCTGTGAGAGTGAGGGATCGTCCTTCAGGATAGGTTGTAGATCCTTGATGATGCGTGGAGAGATTTTAGTTGGACTTTTTAACTTTAGTCGAGTCTGCCCCTAATTTGTCTTGTATACTGATGAGTGTAGTAAGTGAAGGCCCTGATAAAGGCCCAGTATGAGGCTTGAGGCCTGAACTAAAGAAATGGTCAAGACTTTGCCAACATAAAGCAAAGTTAAGCTGCGAGCCAAAGGCAGGCCCTGCTCACAGAAGCTGGCAAGGAAAGGGCTGATGCTGCAAAAAGAGACATACCTAAAAGGTACTGGACACCAGATATCAGAACATACACTATACTGGAACATTCCACAGATAACATGGAACAGGCCGACCCATCCCAATGACAGGGGCAAAAGGGTAAAATGATGGATAGAGTTGTTTTGATCGAACCAACATGTACAAGGTGAGAGGCGGCACCTTACTACGTAGAGGGGTTGTACCTTGCTACGTAGAGGGGTTGCACCTCAATACGTCAGGAGTGAGGTGTAACTTGTTTGTACCTGTGTATAAAAATGTATCCCTGGGGTGGTGTCTTTGTCCGGCCACGGGGGCAGTGGAAAGTCCCGCCACTGAGCCGGGTCCTTGCCAAGAGGCACTTTCTCGTAGTACGCTGTTTCCCCGAAAATAAGACAGTGTCTTATATTAATTTTTGCTCCCAAAGATGCGCTAGGTCTTATTTTCAGGGGAGGTCTTATTTTTCCTGGAGCTTCAGGGCCTTATATTCCGGGGTGGCCTTATTATCGGGGAGGTCTTATTTTCGGGGGGATGCCTTATATTACAGCGAGAGGCAAAACTGGAAGTAGGTCTTATTTTCGGGGGATGTCTTACTTTCGGGGAAACAGGGTATGCCCTGAATTAGGCTCAGAAACCTACAGGGAACTGCAATTGTGTCCGAGGTCGCAATAAACCTACTCGATGTGATTTTGCATCTTACTAGACTCTGTGGTTATTGGGGGGTTCTCGTCGGGTTTGCTGTGTCAGCTATCTGCGCAGAGCTGGGGCAGCACAAAGAGGGAACACACGCACGCAGCCGAGTGATATCAACAGGAGAAAGCAGAAGCACCACACCAGTAGCATCTGACAACAATGAGCACAGTCACAACTATGATTTTATGTGCCAAGTCTAGTAAAAATACCTAGCTGTTATATAGTGCTTTTCAAAGACTAATTGTAGTCTGTCTCTCTCTAGTGCTGTTGTATTGGTGCACTGCTTGTCCTCTGACTAGTCCTGCCACTCTGTAAGGGCATGTGAGTTAAGGGTACTCAGAAATGTAGAACTTCTGCACATTCATCTCTACCCGCCAAGACCCAAGCCTGTGATTAAAACCTCAAAATTAGGGACACCAAGAAATGATTCATGCAGGAAACTTAAAATGCAGAGGGATCTTTCCTTTCATGTTAAAGTAACTTTCTGTAACGTTAGGTTCATGATTCTTTGTTTCTCGTGAATAATTTTCCACAAAAGACAAGAGGAGACATCAGGTTTGCATAGAAGGTGGGGGACTTTAAATCTAAAATCCCTGATGTCCCTCAACTGGTTTGTCTATGCTGCAGCTGGGAGTGAGCCTCCCAATCGGGGTAGAAAGACTCACACTAGCAGGGCTCAAGCTCGCTCATTAAAAATAGCGGCGTAGACATTATGGCATGGGCTGGGGCTTGGGCTTTGAAGCCCATCTGACCAGCTAGATTTGAGAACCCAAACTCCAGCACAAGCCACAACCTATATACTGTTATTTGTAGCATGCTAGCTTAAGCCCTGCTTCGCAAGTCTGTGTTCCTGGGCTCACTCCTAGCTGCTGTGCAGCCATTCCCAAAGTCAGGGACATTGTAGAGGTATGCTTCTTTGTCAGGGTCTGATGGAACTAGCTGTTATCCCACTCCTTCTGCGGATGGCTAACTTTATTGCTCTCAGGGTCAATTGTTTGAATGTATGGGCTTTAATTACCACTTAAAGCCACTGAAATTCCCATAGTGAGCACTATGTCATCCAGGGTGCAGGTCTCTGTCTTTTTAATTTTATTTTTAAGATCATGATCAACTGCCAAACCCAGTAAGACTCTCAGGGATTGTCTACATGGCACGTCCAAGCGCATGAGGGGGTGAGATTTGTAAAATGCAGTAGTGTGCTGCTCTCCGTAAAGAGAGAGAATCTCCTTAAACACTTCAGTGTGTGTGTGTGAGGGAGGGAGGGACTGCGGGAGGCCAGTGTATAATGTACGATGGAAAACTGGAGTCTTGGCACCAAGGGAGCAGTAGTTATGTAGATCGTATTTTTATTCCATTTCTAAAGTGAAAACCCATTAAACTGATCCTCCTTGTGAAGCCGTGCGTTGCACCTGCAGCAACTGCGGTTTGCTCTGGGAAAGGTGTCTGTGTTTGTTTCTGTCTGAGTGAAGTGTTTGTTTTTCTCTTCTAGGATAATGCGGGTGCAGCCAAGTGTAGTGCTGGGTGTGGCCCACAGTGTTGTAAAGAGGATGTCCTCATTTGTGAGGCAGATTGACTTTGCCTTGGACTGGATGGAAGTGGAGGCTGGACGAGCTGTTTACAGGTGAGAAGTGAGCAAAATGGCCCATGTTTGTAAGTCCCAATACCCCTGCAGGAATGATATCAAAGGTTTCAAAGTAATACATAAATAAATAAGAGTGCTTTGCCTAACTGTCATCCCCCATGGAGTCACACTGCTTACTCACTGGGGCAAGCTCATCAACAAGTGTAGGAAGGGTTCATCTGTCCACCTTTTGAGGGGTTTCTCTTGTGCCCATCAGCGTAGTATTTAAGGACTTTTCAATTTTGTGGTTTTCATTTATATTAGTGAGAGTGGGATTCTGCATGCTGCTTTGGTTTAAATTCTTTGGTACCTTTCTGATGTAGCAGAACAGATAACACACACAAACTAAAATAATAACAATTCATATAGACAGGTTTTGTTTGCCAGTAAAGTCCTCTGCCTCAAGGAGCTTACAGTCTGAAATAAACCAACTGAAAGGGAACTCAGTCGAGTTTGCCTAACAGTAAATTAAAACTGACTTTACAGCACTTAATATATGAATTGGGCCACATTCCTCCTTAGATAGCTCCATTAGTTTATAGAGTTATCTGTGGTATAAATTTGATCCATTGCATGAAAGCAGTGGCTGGGAGGACAAAGCTTTGATTTGCAATTAGTATAAATAGCAGGTAACTGTAATTCTAGTTTTTTGTTACTGCTTTTGCAATGTCATTACTAACAGAAATCTCAAATACTTGGTCAGTGCATGAAAACATCATGTGTCGATGGGGAAATTTGTTATAAATCATATGGCCGGGCTATGCTCTAGTATTGGTTCCAATATCAAAGTTTTAAGCCCGGCTTGTATCCTTCATTATGCTGGAGACCTGAATGCCAAACAGCATTCTACCATATCTACAGTTGGGCTTGAACCCAGGCAAAGGCTACAGCTTCACACCATGCACAGGTTCTCCCACCAGAAGAGGAGGCTGAGGTTTGAGTCAAGCCACCCACCCACACAGTTTGTTCTCTTCTCTCTGCACATTTGCCCTATTCCTCTAGTTCAACTATTTTCCTGTAGCCTGTTTGCTTTGCTAGGGAATGTTCAAATTCCAGCTGTCTGCCTGGTGACCTAGAACCAGCCAGTTGTTGATTGTATATAGTCAAAAATGAAAGGTGTTTGCAAGTTGCATTTGACAAATCTGTGGTCAGGTTGTTTTGTTAATTGTTCAGTAAATGTTTTTTCTCTCATCTCTGCAGAGAGCAGAGCTACCAAGGGATGGTGGGGAGGTTTACATAGAGCTGATTAGTTAATTATTTTTGTGGATGTATTTGCTGAGCACAGACACCCACTAATTCATAGTATGGATTGTTCTCTCCCAGGCAGGGTGACAAGTCAGACTGCACATACATTGTGCTGAATGGTCGACTTCGTTCTGTCATTAGGATGGATGATGGGAAAAAACAACTGACTGGTGAATATGGGCGAGGAGACCTAATTGGGGTGGTAAGAACCAGCTTCAGAATTTACTTGCTGAACTTTATAGAAAACTCTGGCTTTTTAAACAAAACAAATAGAAATATGTGAATAGGTCTGATCATAACAACTTGCTGGTCTTGGCTTGTGAAAGTGAGGCTGTCAAGCTATTTGAAAGGGAGGAAGCTGCTGCTACCAGCAAGCTCTGTGGCAGGATAGTCCATGTGTAGTCTGTTTAGATTCTTTTCAATTTGCTACTATTCTGTTTTGTTTCTGACATTGTAAGGGGTATGGTATATGTGCACTGTGCAGATTTCTTTAAATCAGTGTAATTTGGAATTGAAAGAGCTGGTTTGATGTTAGCGTATATCCCCGTCAGACGACTTTCTCTCCCACATGCCTCTGTTCATTACTTGCTCTTAGTACCCAGGTTAAAATATGAAAAGGACGTCCGGTTTTACACCAGGGTAATGCAGGCACTTTGCCTGTCTTAAACCTAAACCAAGAGGACCTCTGAAATGCTGAGGCTTCAGTTCAAACCCTCTCCTGTTTGTTCTGGCTGTTGAGGACTAACAGTTCTGCCTATAAATAGATGTGCTACTGCAACATACCATCAGGAGGAGTGCCAAGTGTGAGCTCCCTTGAGACACAGAACGATCAAATGATATTACAACATCTTATTTTGCACTAGTTAAAGGCAATAGTGGCTGCATGCAGACAGCAGGTTAATGAAAATGACCTAGTGGGCATTGGGACTACAAGTGGAAAACTCTTGTTACAAAGTATAGCGTAGTGAGGAGGTGTGGCCTCCCTCAGAGGCGGATGCGGAGGGAACGCCGCAAGCTGCCTGGTGGGTGGAGCCAGGATGACCACGCCCTGCAGCAGCTCAGTTTAGAAGGAGTTGCGAAGGGATAACATTTACTTATCTCTGATGCTTCATGTTTTAAAAGTCTTTTGAGATTATCCAAATAAAGGCATTAAACAAAATATGCAAGTTATGCATCCCCCTCCAGCAGCAGCAGCAGCACTTCCAGGATCTGATCAAGAGAGTTGCAGACTCCTTGAAGAGTCCTCTTGAGGTGAAAGAGCCTTATCATAAGCTGCTTGATATCCTCCACTTACCCTCGTTAGTCCATGTCGCCCTGCCTGTTAATGAGGCTCTGCTGGACCCAGTGAAGATCATCTGGCGCACCCCCACTTCTATACCGCCTACATGCAAGAGAGCGGATAAGAAATATTATTTCCCAGCAAAGGATTCACAATTTTTGTTTTCCCATTTCTTACTTAACTCCTTGGTAGTTGATGCAGTTAATGAATGTGGAAGACAGCACCATGCTAAAACCACACCTCAATAAAAAGACCATAAGCATCTAGATTTACTGAGGAGGAAATCTTCTTATTCCTCAGCTTCCTTACAATTTAGAATTGCCAATTATCAGGCGTTAATGGCAAAGTACAATCACATGAATTATACCAAGCTGAACTCTTTCATGAACCACCCATCGACAGAGCACAGGGAGCGGTTCCAGGCAATTGTTGTAGAAGGCCAACTTCTTGCTAGAACAGCCCCATAAGCCTCCTCTTACGTGACTGATATTGCTGCCTGATCGATTGCTACAGCAGTAGTTATGGGAAAGACTTCCTGGCTCCAACTCTCTGGAGTCCCAAAAGAGGTCCAAAGTACTGTAGAGGACCGTCTTTTGATGGGTCTAAGTTTGCAGATAGCACGGACGAGTCTCTGGAAACATTAAAGGACTCTAGAGCTACTTTATGTTCTCTTGGTATTTACACACCTGCTTAGAAGAGAAAGCTCAGCAAGTCATAGATGGCCCAGAGATCCCAGGTTGCCCAATTCCTTTCCTCCCAGAGGTCGTATTAACCACAACAAAAAAGGCAGAGATTCCAGAGAAGGAAACAGCCTCCCACGTTGTGCCCATCCACCTCCAAGCAGCAATTTTGACAGATTGATCGAGGGCTTGAATTGCCATCTTCATCCTCTTCAGCTACACTGTTTCTCCAGCTTCCTCCCTTTGGCAACCACCTTCACCACTTCAGGTGCGCTTGGGAGTCAATCACTATGAACAAGTGGGTTTTGGAGATCATCTCCACAGGATACACCATCTACTTTACTACACTTCTACCAACAATCCCTCCCTTTCCTGCCTCTTAAGGGACCCCTCTCACGAGAGCTTGCTTTGTCAAGAAATAGACAATCTTTTACGCTTGGAAGCTATAGAACCAGTTTCCATGCAGAACAGAAGGAAGGGGTTTTATTCAAAGTACTTCCTGGTGTCAAAAAAGAGTGGAGGTTGGAGAGACTTATCCTAGATTTGAGGCTACTCAGTGCCAAGGAGGAGCAAGATCCCCCTCCCTCTGCGCCCGGCTGTCAAGTTTTGGAATTGGTGCATATGCAACTGGATCGTCATCACAGGTCTATCTCCCCAGAGTTCAGAATGTGACTGCAGATGCACTCCTGATGATGTCCTGGTATCCCCTTGCACTGAGGATACCTCTCTGGAGGAGGGAACTCCAGTTACTAGGAAGAGACAGGTAATTTGATCATTAGAAACATAGATAGCAGGGTTTGCGATGATCGAGAGAACTGCATGATGACTTGCCTGCCTGGTGCGAAGGTTGCGGATCTCTCGAGACGTCTAGATAGACTTCTGTGTAGTGCTGTGGAGGAGCCGGTGGTCGTGGTAGATGTAGGTACTGATGACATAGGGAAGGATAGGAGAGAGGTCCTGTAGGCCAAATTTAGGCTGCTAGATAAGAGATTGAAGTCCAGGACCTCCGTGGTAGCATATCTGAAATGCTTCCAGTTCCACACGCTGACCCAGTTAGACAGACAGAACTGCAGGGTCTCAATGTGTGGATGAGATGATGGTGTAGGGAGGAGGAGTTTAGATTTATTAGGAATTGGGGAAATTTTTGGGAAAGGGGGAGCCTATACAGCAGGGATCGGCAGCCTTTGGCACGCAGTCCGCCAGGGTAAGCACCCTGGAGGGCTAGGCCGGTTTGTTTACCTGCCGCGTCCGCAGGTTCAGCCGATCACTGCTCCCACTGGCCGCGGTTCGCCGTCCCAGGCCAATGGGGGCTGCGGGAAGCGATGCGGGCCAAGGGATGTGCTGTCTGCCGCTTCCCGACGCCCCCATTGGCCTGGAGCGGCGAACCATGGCCAGTGGGAGCCGCGATCGGCCGAACCTGCGGACGCGGCAGGTAAACAAACCGGCCCAGCCCGCCAGGGTGCTTACCCTGGCAGGCCGCGTGCCAAAGGTTGCCGATCCCTGCTATAGAGGAAGGATGGACTCCACCTAAAACAAAATGGAACTAGGTTTCTGGCACTTAAAATTAAGAAGGTCATAGAGCAGTTTTTAAACTAAGGGCTGGGGGAAAGTCGAGAGGTGTGGAGCAGCACATGGTTTGGACAGAGACATCCCTTAGGGGAAGATCTATTAATGGAGATTCTCTGTGTCCTAGTAAGGAGGAGATGATGGAAGACGATAAAATAGGGGTAGGATCTGATGAGAAGCAGTCAATATCTTCATTACTGATCTGGAGGATGGTGTGGACAAGTTTGCAGATGACACTAAACTGGGAGGAATGGTAGATACGCTGGAGGGTAGGGATAGGATACAGAGGGACCTAGACAAATTAGAGGA
>NW_020713612.1:0-1070 GCF_002925995.2 Terrapene triunguis | reverse complement strand
TGGGCAGCACTCTGGGCGGTGGGGTTGCGCGCTCATGCTGAGCAGCGCGGCAGCGTGTCTGGCTCCGGCCGGGTGGTGCGGCTGCCAGACATGCTGTTCTGAGCAGCATGGTAAGGGGGCCAGGGGTGGGGGGTCCCAGGGTACAGTCAGGAGACAGGGAGCAGAGGGCAATTGGATGGGGCAGAGGTTCTTGGGGGTGGTCAGGGGATGGGGGGGATTGATCACGTCCCTTGATCTGCTGGCAATGCCCCTACTTATACAGCCCAAAATGCCGTTAGCCTGCTTGGCAACAAGGGCACACTGTTGACTCATATCCAGCTTCTCGTCCACTGTAACCCCTAGGTCCTTTTCTGCAGAACTGCTGCCTAGCCATTCGGTCCCTAGTCTATAGCAGTGCATGGGATTCTTCCATCCTAAGTGCAGGACTCTGCACTTGTCCTTGTTGAACCTCATCAGATTCCTTTTGGCCCAATCCTCTAATTTGTCTAGGTCCCTCTGTATCCTATCCCTACCCTCCAGCATATCTACCACTCCTCCCAGTTTAGTGTCATCTGCAAACTTGCTGAAGGTGCAATCCACGCCCTCTTCCAGATCATTAATGAAGATATTGAACAAAACCGGCCCCAGGACTGACCCTTGGGGCACTCCGCTTGATACCGGCTGCCAGCTAGACATGGAGCCATTGAGCACTACCCGTTGATCCTGATGATCTAGCCAGCTTTCTATCCACCTTACAGTCCTTTCATCCAGCCCATACTTCTTTAACTTGCTGGCAAGAACACTGTGGGAGACCGTATCAAAAGTTTTGCTAAAGTCAAGGAATAACATATCCACTGCTTTCCCCTCATCCACAGAGCCAGTTATCTCATCATAGAAGGCAATTAGATTAGTCAGGCATGACTTGCCCTTGGTGAATCCATGCTGACTGTTCCCGATCACTTTCCTCTCCTCTAAGTGCTTCAGAATTGATTCCTTGAGGACCTGCTCCATGATTTTTCCAGGGGCTGAGGTGAGGCTGACTGGCCTGTAGTTCCCCGGATCCTCTTCCTTCCCTTTTTTAAAGATGGGCG
>NW_020713611.1:0-3811 GCF_002925995.2 Terrapene triunguis | reverse complement strand
GCACAGTCTCTTCCTTTCTCATTCTTCCTCGGCTTGCTACCGTCTCTTGCAGGAAACACTGCTCAGCTGGTTCATAGGTGGCTTCTTTTCTTTTCCGGATGTTTACACTGTATTTCAGGTCACTTATCTTTAATCAATATCTCGTGTTAGGCGCTGGAGAAATAAGCTGTTATGGAGCTATCCTGTTATTTTCTTAGCTTTTGTGACGTTGGAAAAACAGCTTACTGTAAACCAGGGTTTCTCAGCCTGTGGGTCGGGACCCAAAATTGGGTCTCCAGAATGTTTCAAAGGGTCGTGTGGCAGCTCCCGTGCTCCTGTTCCAGGGGGCTGGCTGGGCTCACCTCCCTGCTCCAAGCACTGCAACCTCTGGGGTCCCAGCGCCAGCCGTCATGATGACAGGAGTCTGGGGAGAACAAATGTGAATGTGTGGCACTGCAGCCCCGTGAGCCAGGTCACAACTCCACTCACACCCAGTTCGTCTAGTCGGGGCAGGGCCAAACCTGTGAGGCGCTGCAACAGCAGGCCAGGAGAGGCGAGCCAGTGCCACAGCGCAGGAGCTGCAAGAGCCACCACTGTGGGGTGAATGCTGGGCAGGATCTGAAACCTGCCCTGGCTATGATCTGGGTCATGACAGGCCATAAACATTCACTAATGGATCCTGAGCCAAAAAAGGTTGAGAACCACAGCTGTACGCTTTCTGCCTCCATTTACCCATGCGTGAAATGGTTACAATAATACTTGCCTGCCTCACAGGAGCGTTGTGACGCTGTGAGTACCTGGAGAGCCTTAGGGGCAAGGCGCTCCTTTAAGCATGAAGGTGCCATCGTTGTTACTCTTCCAAGTGGTTTTGTTGTCCTGCTATTTCTTCACACTTACTATTGAGATAGAAACGAGACCCGGTGGTGAGCTGCAATGGATAATGCTCTGGTCATGATAGGCTGCAGCCGTCAGGAATCAATCCCATTACTGCCCCATCTCAGATAGGTCACGTGACACATGAGTCGCGTCAAGTCTTCATCAATCTTTGTAATCAGAGAGCTTTGCTCCCATTAGCTTTATGATGGTCAAGGCATCCAGGCAAAAGTTAGCAGTCTTACAATTTAATAGAGAAATTAGATTAGATAAGGAATAAAATCAGTAACACCAGGTTCTTTTATGTATAAATCCACAGAGACAGCAATGCAATGGAAAAGAATCCAGCAGCCCCACTAAACTTGTAAGTTAATGACAAGTGAGGCAGATATTGCTGAGAGCATGAATGGAATTTGCATTTTTATCCTTCAGAAAAACCGAAGGGTCATAGAGTGTTATGGAGACACAGGTACGTTGTTTTAGAGCAGGGGTTCGCAAACTTGATTCACGGCTTTTTCAGGATAAGCCCCTGGCGGGCCGTGAAATGCTTCGTTTACCTGAGCGTCCGCAGCTACGGCCGCTCGCAGCTCCCAGTGGCCGTGGTTCGCCGTTCCTGGCCAATGGAAAGAAAATGAAAGAGTTTGTTCATACTGGAGCAAAAATTAAGAAAATTAGAAGAATTTTGAAAACGCATATAATGTCTACGGGCTAAACAGAAGCACACTGAAATCAATGATGGTCTTTCAACTGGCTTCAGTGAGCTTTGGATCAGGCCCGTAGATCACATGAAAATCACACACTTGTGTTTTCAATGGAAGTGATAAGGGAAATGTATTTTAAAAAATAAAATACTCAAACCCATCAACTCTGGTTTCTGAGCAACAGGCTATAAAGAAAAACAACTGGTGCCATTTCCTTTAACACTTCCTGTAACAATGTTAAGCGATCATACTGATCGCTTGTGTGTAAGTGTGGATGGTATATGTAATGCAGTGGGAATTCCTCTTTAATCCGACACTCTGAATAGTTGCTCATTGTAAAGAACTACTGATTTTTATTTTTTGAAGTCTCGCAAAGCATTAGAGAAAAGCATTGGAGTACAGTTCATTTAACCTCATGCATTCAACAAGAGGTCAAGAAAACATGCACAGATTTATTGACCTGGGAATATAGCTTGGAGTCACTTACAGACTAAGCCTGAATGTGATAGGGGGAGCCAGCGGCGGCTCCAGGCACCAGCGCTCCAAGCGCGTGCCTGGGGCGGCAAGCCATGAGGGGCGCCCTGCTGGATGCCGTGAGGGTGGCAGTCAGGCTGCCTTCATTTACTCACTCAGACTGCAGCCCATAGGGCTAGCCTGCTTGCTTACTTTATTATAGCTTTTCTTATGGGTTTGTTGTTTGTTTTATTATAATAGATAATAGATTTATAGCTTTGTACTGAAGTATTTTTGGGCAGTAACGCAAGGAACATACAGGCCACATCCTGTATGATGAGCTAAACCAAATTAGCATAACTATGTTCGACTTAACATAAGTGATGATGGCGAAAGCAAGTTAGTATACTTAGAATCATAGAATATCAGGGTTGGAAGGGACCTCAGGAGGTCATCTAGTCCAACCCGCTGCTCAAAGCAGGACCAATCCCCAACTAAATCATCCTAGCCAGGGCTTTGTCAAGCCTGACCTTAAAAACCTCTCAGGAAGGGGATTCCACCACCTCCCTAGGTAACCCATTCCAGTGCTTCACCACCCTCCTAGTGAGAGTTTTTCCTAGTAATCAACCTAAACCTCCCCAACTGCAACTTGAGACCATTGCTCCTTGTTCTGTCATCTGGTACCACTGAGAACAGTCTAGATCCATCCTCTTTGGAACCCCCTTTCAGGTACTTGAAAGCAGCTATCAAATCCCCCCTCATTCTTCTCTTCTGCAGACTAAACAATCCCAGTTCCCTCAGCCTCTCCTCATAAGTCATGTGCTCCAGACCCCTAATCATTTTTGTTGCCCTCCGCTGGACTCTTTCCAATTTTTCCACATCCTTCTTGTAGTGTGGGGCCCAAAACTGGACACAGTACTCCAGATGAGGCCTCACCAATGTCGAATAGAGGGGAACGATCACGTCCCTTGATCTGCTGGCAATGCCCCTACTTATACAGCCCCAAATGCCGTTAGCCTTCTTGGCAACAAGGGCACTCTGTTGACTCATATCCAGCTTCTCGTCCACTGTAACCCCTAGGTCCTTTTCTGCAGAACTGCTGCCTAGCCATTCGGTCCCTAGTCTGTAGCAGTGCATGGGATTCTTCCATCCTAAGTGCAGGACTCTGCACTTGTCCTTGTTGAACCTCATCAGATTCCTTTTGGCCCAATCCTCCTTGTCTAGGTCCCTCTGTATCCTATCCCTACCCTCCAGCGTATCTACCACTCCTCCCAGTTTAGTGTCATCTGCAAACTTGCTGAAGGTGCAGTCCACGCCCTCTTCCAGATCATTAATGAAGATATTGAACAAAACCAGCCCCAGGACTGACCCTTGGGACACTCCGCTTGATACCGGCTGCCAGCTAGACATGGAGCCATTGAGCACTACCCGTTGATCCTGATGATCTAGCCAGCTTTCTATCCACCTTATAGTCCATTCATTGAGCCCATACTTCTTTAACTTGCTAGCAAGAACACTGTGGGAGACCGTATCAAAAGTTTTGCTAAAGTCAAGGAATAACACGTTCACTGCCTTTCCCTCATCCACAGAGCCAGTTATCTCATCATAGAAGGCAATTAGGTTAGTCAGGCATGACTTGCCCTTGGTGAATCCATGCTGACTGTTCCCGATCACTTTCCTCTCCTCTAAGTGCTTCAGAATTGATTCCTTGAGGACCTGCTTCATGATTTTTCCAGGGGCTGAGGTGAGGCTGACTGACCTGTAGTTCCCCGGATCCTCTTCCTTCCCTTTTTTAAAGATGGGCG
>NW_020713610.1:0-7686 GCF_002925995.2 Terrapene triunguis | reverse complement strand
GCACAGTCTCTTCCTTTCTCATTCTTCCTCGGCTTGCTACCGTCTCTCGCAGGAAACACTGCTCAGCTGGTTCATAGATGGCTTCTTTTCTTTTCCGGATGTTTACACTGTATTTCAGGTCACTTATCTTAAATCAATATCTCGTGTTAGGCGCTGGAGAAATAAGCTGTTATGGAGCTATCCTGTTATTTTCTTAGCTTTTGTGACCTTGGAAAAACAGCTTACTGTAAACCAGGGTTTCTCAGCCTGTGGGTCGGGACCCAAAATTGGGTCTCCAGAATGTTTCAAAGGGTCGTGTGGCAGCTCCCGTGCTCCTGTTCCAGGGGGCTGGCTGGGCTCACCTCCCTGCTCCAAGCACTGCACCCTCTGGGGTCCCAGCGCCAGCCGTCATGATGACAGGAGTCTGGGGAGAACAAATGTGAATGTGTGGCACTGCAGCCCCTTGAGCCAGGTCACAACTCCACTCACACCCAGTTCGTCTAGTCGGGGCAGGGCCAAACCTGTGAGGCGCTGCAACAGCAGGCCAGGAGAGGCGAGCCAGTGCCACAGCGCAGGAGCTGCAAGAGCCACCACTGTGGGGTGAATGCTGGGCAGGATCTGAAACCTGCCCTGGCTATGATCTGGGTCATGACAGGCCATAAACATTCACTAATGGATCCTGAGCCAAAGAAGGTTGAGAACCACAGCTGTACGCTTTCTGCCTCCATTTACCCATGTGTGAAATGGTTACAATAATACTTGCCTGCCTCACAGGAGCGTTGTGACGCTGTGAGTACCTTGAGAGCCTTAGGGGCAAGGCGCTACTTTAAGCATGAAGGTGCCATCGTTGTTACTCTTCCAAGTGGTTTTGTTGTCCTGCTATTTCTTCACACTTACTATTGAGATAGAAACGAGACCCGGTGGTGAGCTGCAATGGATAATGCTCTGGTCATGATAGGCTGCAGCGGTCAGGAATCAATCCCATTACTGCCCCATCTCTGAGCACGAGAGTCTCAGATAGGTCACGTGACACATGAGTCGCGTCAAGTCTTCATCAGTCTTTGCAATCAGAGAGCTTTGCTCCTATTAGCTTTATGATGGTCAAGGCATCCAGGCAAAAGTTAGCAGTCTTACAATTTAATAGAGAAATTAGATTAGATAAGGAATAAAATCAGTAACACCAGGTTCTTTTATGTATAAATCCACAGAGACCGCAATGCAATGGAAAAGAATCCAGCAGCCCCACTAAACTTGTAAGTTAATGACAAGTGAGGCAGATATTGCTGAGAGCATGAATGGAATTTGCATTTTTATCCTTCAGAAAAACCGAAGGGTCATAGAGTGTTATGGAGACACAGGTACGTTGTTCTAGAGCAGGGGTTCACAAACTTGATTCACGGCTTGTTCAGGGTAAGCCCCTGGCGGGCCGTGAAACGCTTCGTTTACCTGAGCGTCCGCAGGTACGGCCGCTCGCAGCTCCCAGTGGCCATGGTTCGCCGTTCCTGGCCAATGGAAAGAAAATGAAAGAGTTTGTTCATACTGGAGCAAAAATTAAGAAAATTAGAAGAATTTTGAAAACGCATATAATGTCTACGGGCTAAACAGAAGCACACTGAAATCAATGATGGTCTTTCAACTGGCTTCAGTGAGCTTTGGATCAGGCCCGTAGATCACATGAAAATCACACACTTGTGTTTTCAATGGAAGAGATAAGGGAAATGTATTTTAAAAAATAAAATACTCAAACCCATCAACTCTGGTTTCTGAGCAACAGGCTATAAAGAAAAACAACTGGTGCCATTTCCTTTAACACTTCCTGTAATAATGTTAAGCGATCATGCTGATCGCTTGTGTATAAGTGTGGATGGTATATGTAATGCAGTGGGAATTCCTCTTTAATCCGACACTCTGAATAGTTGCTCATTGTAAAGAACTACTGATTTTTATTTTTTGAAGTCTCGCAAAGCATTAGAGAAAAGCATCGGAGTACAGTTCATTTAGCCTCATGCATTCAACAAGAGGTCAAGAAAACATGCACAGATTTATTGACCTGGGAATATAGCTTGGAGTCACTTACAGACTAAGCCTGAATGTGATAGGGGGAGCCAGCGGCGGCTCCAGGCACCAGCGCTCCAAGCGCGTGCCTGGGGCGGCAAGCCGTGAGGGGCGCCCTGCTGGACGCCGTGAGGGTGGCAGTCAGGCTGCCTTCGGCGGCATGCCTGCGGGAGGTCCGCCGGTCCCGCGGATTTGGCAGCAATTCGGCGGCGGGTACGCCGAATCTGCGGGACCGGGGACCTCCTGCAGGTGCGCCGCCGAAGGCAGCCTGACTGCCGTGCTTGGGGCGGCAAAAAAGCTAGAGCCGCCCCTGGGGGGAGCTACTAATGAATAGTGCCTTTAAACTGGGCTTCACTGTGCCAAGCAGACAGTGGGCAATTGCCTGTGAGATAAAAACCCAAAGGGCCTGTGGCTGCACCTTTGCCATAATATGATGATATTCATAGTGCTCCTGCAGCTACCAAAATGGGTAAGTAACTGGGTTGTGGCTGAGAAAAGGGAGATAGGTTTTATTCTCACTATTTAAATAAGCATTATACCGTAAAAGTTGGTGTGATGGGGTGTACAAACCCAATGGGGCCACCAGGGATTAAGGAATTACTTTGGATCCAGCCAGCCCCGCCCCGCTGCGCCTGCAGCAAATGCTCCATCTGGTGGAGGAATTAAAAGACCTGGAGACAGCTCATTTGGGGGTGGACCTGGAAGAGAGCAGACCTGCAAACCCCAGCGCCAGCAGTGCAGCGGGAAGGCTGAAATCTCGAAGGTAGCTGCCCCCACAGGGGCCTCCCTTCCCTCAGCGAGGGCCCACCCCAGAAACAGAGAGGGAAGCATCCCCTTCTCCCCTGCATATGGGCCTGGAGATTGGTAATCCCTTTTTATTTTCTTGATTGGGACTACCCCAGCATGGGGAAGCCTTGGACTGAGCTGGCCTGGTGGCACGGGTGGTAAGGGGGAGAGGAAGTGGCCTCGGCTGGCCTGGCTGTATGGCCAGGATGTCACCCTGTCTGTGCAAGCCAGGAGCACCCTTGTGAGCAGGGTTTGGTGGGCAGAATGGTGGCGACTTTGTCCGGTTTTTGACAAAGGAAATGAATATGCTCGTGGGCTGTATCAGGACCCAACATCCGCGGTCTCTTTACAGGAGTGCCTTTGGGCTGCTCGATGCGGAGGAAGAGCAGCAATGTTAATATGTGACGATGCTGCAGTAGCGTGTCAGGGTCCCGTTGTGCTAGTCACTCTACAGACATGCAACATGCCCCAAGGAGCTTACAGTCCACAGGTCAGATGACAGACCATAGGTGAGCGCGCTAAGGGGGGGAGCGCAAGCAAAGAAAGTGACCAGCATGATGAGCAGTGGTCTCAGCACAGCAGCTCGTTAACAGTTGCCTAACGAATGTCACAGACATAACTACTCAGAGCAGAATAAATTATGGTTGTGAACATTGACAAGACAACATGACAACTTGACAATGGCTGACCAAAGATGAATGTAATCAGGTCAGTGTCACTGGGTCAGCAGCCTCTCATGAACTTCCTGGTGGCGTTGGTCACACTACAGGCAGTCTGCCTCAGTTTCCCCTCTTGGACTGTTCAAATAAAACTGCACCAGGCTTTTTGTGATCAAAAATATCCTTTCTTGGCAGGCCACTCCCAGGCCCTACTGAGCTGGAGTCTCTCTCCAGCTCCCTGGACTCTGCTAGAGCCTTGCTCACTCCTTGCAATCTCGTCTCTCTGAGCAGCCCTTCTCATCCCTGTCGCAGCCTCCTGCTGATGATCTCTCCCAGGCGTGGCTCCTTAGTTGGCTAGCCCCAGACCCTCCAGCCCTTAACGGGGGAGCCACCCTGTTAGTTACATTCATGACCTTGGAAAAGGTCCCAGCCTCTAATTACCTCACTTGTTTCTGGCATCCCTGCTGAGTTGAGTGGCACTGGTCAAATAATATTTGAACAATTTATTTGATGATTTTTTCTGATAAAATACTTGACTCCGTCATTTGCCTTTGCAAATAATTAATTTGAAAATTGGAGGGGTGTATCAATATTTGTGAATATACATGAACTTCATACAATAATCCCATGTTTTTTCCCTATTATTCACCTAGATCTAGAGCTGGGGATTTCCTGGGGGGCAGTAGGGTGTTATGACTTGCATCTGAAGAAGTGAGGTTCTTACCCCCGAAAGCTTATGCTCCCAATACTTCTGTTAGTCTCAAAGGTGCCACAGGACCCTCTGTTGCTCTATGCGCAATACAGTACTTCTAAAAATGATATCCACAAAATCACCGGCTGGTCCTGACCTCCACAAGGACATTAGTTGGATTATTAAATAGTGGATGTGCACTCCACATGGTGGCATTGCTTGCACCACTAAATGCTGCAAGCAGGGAGGTTGCACCTAGTTTCTTCTTTCGGTTTGGGGGATTCTGTGTGCCCGTAGACTTGCCAGAGCCAGGCAGGGTGATTCAGCTGGGCCAGAATCATTCACACATTAGGCGATGTGGGCACTGGACAGGTTCATCAGTTGTTTGAAGCTGCTTGGGTGATTTCCATTGTGGGCGAGCAGCCTGGCAGGGCACACCCAGAGTTGCTCTGAGATTGGAACCAAAGGGAACTTGAGGGGAGGAGAGTGACAGCCAGACTGAGGGCATGGCTACACTCGAGACTCCAAAGCGCTGCCGCGGGAGCACTTTGAAGTGTGAGTGTGGTCGCGGTGCCAGCGCTGGGAGAGCTCTCCCAGCGCTGCAGGTACTCCACCTCCCCGAGGGGATTAGCTTACAGCGCTGGGAGCACTGTTTACACTGGCGCTTTACAGCGCTGTAACTTGCTGCGCTCGGGGGGGGGTGTGTTTTTTCACACCCCTGAGCGAGAAAGTTGCAGCGCTGTAAAGCGCCAGTGTAGCCTTAGCCTGAAAGAGCCCAGCCATGGAGCAGTGCAAGGCCCGAAGGCTCCGCTGTACGGATTGTGTTCCAGGGACTGGGCCAGCTTGTTGGATTTAGACCGCAAGCTCCCTCCCCCGCCGGAGAAGGCGAGGACTCGAGCTGCTGCAGGCTGTGCAAATTGCAGAGGGTCATTGCAAAGACTTCAGGGGAGTTTGATGGAGGCCGTAGATCTGTCACTTGTATCCCAGACTTTAAGGAACTGATGTGCCCTGGAGAGGGTGTGGACACCATTCCCCAGAGACTGAGAAGGGTGAGTCCTTCCAGAGGCGGACCCTAAGGGCGGGGGTGTGCGTGCATCATTATATATCACATTTAAAATTTGGATAGTATTAAGACTTGGGGAAATATCTTTAACAGAGTTATTGACAAAATTCCCAATTGTTTCCAGGGTTACGAGGAAGTGCGCATGCGAGTATGTGTGTACAAGTAAATACAAGTATCAGAGGGGTAGCCGTGTTAGTCTGGATCTGTAAAAAGCAACAGAGAGTCCTGTGGCACCTTTAAGACTAACAGATGTATTGGAGCATAAGCTTTCGTGGGTGAATGTTGCGTCTGACGAAGTGGGTATTCACCCACGAAAGCTTATGCTCCAATACATCTGTTAGTCTTAAAGGTGCCACAGGACTCTCTGTTGCTTTTTACGAGTAAATACAGGGCGTCCTCAGACTCACGACACAATTCGTTCCTCAGAATTGCGTTGTAAGTTGAAACGTTGCAAGTCAAAACCACTTTTCCCATAGGAGTCAATGGTATGAAGGGGGGATTGGTTCCTGACTTGATATGCTATTTTCACCACAAAACCCAGATTTTTGTACTAAATGAATTATAGATGACTAATGTTGCAACATTAATTTACTGTACACTGTATTTTGTAAGCGGCATTCAAATGAACATATAAACTCTCCTATGCTGCTCAGAAGGCCAGGGAGAATGGCGCACATGCTGAGCCTCAGCCAATCACTGTTCACGCTTTCTGATTGGCTGAGCCTGGGGCCAGGAGCCAATCAGAAACAAGCGGCAGCCCTACCCAGCAACAAGCTACCCTGCCGTCTCAAAGCCAATCAGAAGCGACCCCTTCCAGGTCCATACCAGTATAATGCAACCAAGAAGTGATTTCAAGCAACTTTATGCAAATCGAGTGTTGTATGGGCGAAACAGGCAGTCAATTGAAAAACATCGTAAGTGGCATCCGACGTAAGTCGGGCGTCGTAAGTCCGAGGACTCCCTGTATACATATTAGCAAACGTTTTCCTTTACAGATTTTGTGTCAGTCTCCCCCTATCCGGGGGTTAACATTCTCCCTCTCGCTCTCTGTACGTATATTGTGGAAAGCCGAAGCTCTGGTGTGTTCTGCAGTAGAGAGGTAAACTGAACCCCAGGAAGAGGAATGAAATACTATCCCTGGCGTTCGCATCCTGCCTTCCTCAAAACCATTACATATGCAACACTTGTGCATGTCTACGGCTCCTGAAAGCTAATTAGAGATTGATTTAGGGAGGCATGTGATTGGTGTGAATATTTCTTCTGACCTCAGCAGCAGATGTCAGGCAAGGAACAGTGAGTAAGAGAGCCAAAACAGATGTTCAGAAAACTCAAAATGAGCAGTTAAGGTTGGCTAGACAGCCCCCTGCCCTTCGATGATATATTATCATGGACATATCTTGTGGGATTGAGAAGGTAATTTCTTGTTTTGGGATGTGAAATAATGGAGATCGCTTCTACCAGCAGGCTGGCAGATCACAGGACTCTCCCAACCCGCTGTGCAGGTCTCTGCAGCCATTGCCTGAGTGACTGTCCCCAGGGACACCAAACCGTGGACTTGGCTGTCTCTTCCACTCAGGTTCGGATATATTTTTTGCTTAAATGTGACTCTCTGCTAAGGGAACAGAGCAGCCGTTTCAAGCCTGTTCTCTTTAGTTCTTGAGCTCTCCAACAGCCCCACCGTGCTGTTTGTCTCCTTTGGGCCTGCTCGTAGGATCTGACCATATTAGCTGATGCTGTCCCTTGGAGGAGCACGGGAAGGCTAACTTGTACCGTCTTGGTTGCATTTACTCACTCAGACTGCAGCCCATAGGGCTAGCCTGCTTGCTTGCGTTATTATAGCTTTTCTTATGGGTTTGTTGTTTGTTTTATTATAATAGATAATAGATTTATAGCTTTGTACTGGAGTATTTTTGGGCAGTAACGCAAGGAACATACAGGCCACATCCTGTATGATGAGCTAAACCAAATTAGCATAACTATGTTCGGCTTAACATAGATAAGTGATGATGGCGAAAGCAAGTTTGTATACTTAGAATCATAGAATATCAGGGTTGGAAGGGACCTCAGGAGGTCATCTAGTCCACCCCCCTGCTCAAAGCAGGACCAATCCCAAACTAAATCATCCTAGCCAGGGCTTTGTCAAGCCTGACCTTAAAAGCCTCTAAGGATGGAGATTCCACCACCTCCCTAGGTAACCCATTCCAGTGCTTCACCACCCTCCTAGTGAGAGTTTTACCTAGTAATCAACCTAAACCTCCCCATGTGTTCCAGCCCCCTAATCATTTTTGTTGCCCTCCGCTGGACTCTTTCCAATTTTTCCACATCCTTCTTGTAGTGTGGGGCCCAAAACTGGACACAGTACTCCAGATGAGGCCTCACCAATGCCGAATAGAGGGGAATGATCACGTGTGCTAACTTCCTGGTCTGCTCCCTTCAGGCCCTGCTACTTGCAA
>NW_020713609.1:0-1101 GCF_002925995.2 Terrapene triunguis | reverse complement strand
CCTGTAGTTCCCCGGATCCTCTTCCTTCCCTTTTTTAAAGATGGGCGCTACATTAACCCTTTTCCAGTCATCCGGGACCTCCCCCGATCACCATGAGTTTTCAAAGATAATGGCCAATGCCTTTGCAATCTCATCCGCCAACTCCTTTAGCACCCTCGGATGCAGCGCATCCGACCCCATGGACTTGTGCTCATCCAGCGTTCCTAAATAGTCCCGAACCACTTCTTTCTCCACAGAGGGCTGGTCACCTCCTCCCCATGCTGTGCTGCCCGGTGCAGTAGTCTGGGAGCTGACCTTGTTCGTGAAGATAGAGGCAAAAAAAAAAAAAAAAATAAGGTACATTAGCTTTTTTCACATCCTCTGTGGAAATTTGTTTGTGAACTTTGGCATAGATAAGTGGCCAACTGATTGCCCTCTGTAAAATTAAATTTATAAAGGTAACATGTACAGCACAAAGAACATGGAAATAATCACCACCAAACCAGTTCAGGCCAGAAATAGCAGATGGAAGGATTAATTGTCATTAATACATATTCACATGCCAGCCTCTAGAGGAAGCACACCTCGATATTACATGGGTGAGGAAATTAAGTTCAGACATGGTAGGTGGGAAAATGGTGCTCAGGCTGTATAAGGGGGCAACCCACCATGTTTAACTGGTTAATTTTAGTCAGGTTTTAAGTTTCTCTCAGGTCTTCCATAGCTTTCTAGCTCTCTAGCTTCTCAAGTTCAGCTTCCACTTGAGAGTTGAGGAACCTGGACCACTGGACTCCTTGGCATGCCAGAGGCGACAGGTTACCACCAAGATACCAAAGAGGCGTGTGTGTGGCTGGTTACTTTTCATTTGATTACTGTTCCATTTATCTCTATACAAATCTTGAAGGTTGTTTTTTTTGCTCTCAGTGTTGAGTGCCCTTGTCATACATCCCAAGGGTGCTTGCAAAACTCTGTGTAGCCTAATTCTGGGACAAAAACCGTATCTTCTGAGACTCTAACCATGTGATATAAACCGTAATATTAATCCCCTAAAAATCAGGCAACAAGCCCAAGTCTTGTGTGCTAACTTCCTGGTCTGCTCCCTTCAGGCCCTGCTACTTGCAA
>NW_020713608.1:0-1006 GCF_002925995.2 Terrapene triunguis | reverse complement strand
AGAGAACATCCCTCCCCCCGACCCCAATCCCCGACCTGCGCCTGTCAATGGGGGGAGAAGGCAGAGAGCATCCCTCCCCGCCAATCCCGGACTTGCTCCTGTGAAGGGGCGGGGAGGGCAGCGAGCATCTCTCCCTCCCCCCAATCCCGGACCTGCTTCTGTGAATGTGGCCCCAGGCAGAAAGCATCCACCCCATCACAGAGCTTCTCCCAATGGAGGGCGCAGATGAAGCTTCTCAGACCTGCCCTTGTGCAAGGAAGGGGGTGGGTGGCTAGAGCAGAGCTCATCCCAATTCCTTATCCTAGACTTGCATCTATGGGTGGCTCATCAAAGAGCATACCCACCTTACCACCTCCTGCCTCCCATCTGCTCCCAAATGAGAGAAGGATGACAAAGAGAACATCTTCCCTTCACCTCACCCATCTACCCCAGATGTGGGACAGGTTCTGAGCATCCCCAGCACACCCGTCCAGCTTCATTCAGATCTGCCGCAAGTCTCACATGTGATGGGGATGGATGGGTGAGGAGAGAAGATGGGAGGAAGGAAGGAATGAGACTTCTTCATAAGGGAGTCTGCTTTACAGTGTCTCTTTGTCTGTCAGGCGATTGGGAGAAGATGATTTCGATATAGGGTGACCAGATGTCCCGATTTTGTAGGGACAGTCCCGATTTTTGGGTCTTTTTCTTATATAGGCTCCTATTAACCCCCACCCTCTGTCCCGATTTTTCACATTTGCTGTCTGGTCACCCTATTTCGATATGTCAGTGAGACATTTAAAATTAGATACTTGCTGTAACTCAGCCTGTATTGCCTCCACTTTGCTGTATACTCATCTTAATTTTTTCATAAGTATTAACTCAAGGAGTTGAGTCCACTTCAGTAATATTCCACCCATGCAGATTATCCCAACTGTTTAAAGAGCAATTGTAACCCTGAAACTAGGGAATGCCCTATCTATCCTAAAGCACATTGCCTCATGCTCTTCTGGTTTTACCAGGCCACTAG
>NW_020713607.1:0-2894 GCF_002925995.2 Terrapene triunguis | reverse complement strand
TGAAGGATATAGGAGTTTAGGTTTAAATTGTGTTATAAAGGTACATACACCCTCAGCCGTAGCAAGACTGAGCTAAAAAGGAGAACTTAGTGTTTCTCACTCTGATCCGGGGAAGGATTTGTATAATTGGTGTATGAACCCTCGGTGGTAGCAGACCGAGTAATACAGAGGGAGGCTTAGCGTCTCTCCCTCTGGCCCAGAGTGGGTTAAAAACATAAGATACAGATCTTGTTCTGTTAAATCAAACTCTGAAGGATATAGGAGTTTGGGCAGTGCAGTGTGGTTTATGTTTGTTTGTTTGTTTTGTTTTTTTGTAAGTAATATTGTGGTAATTTCACAATTTTAAAGAAAATGTTTAAGAAACGGGACCAGGAAGGGTGGGGGCTAGGTTGGAAAGCCCACCCTCCTTGCTAAATTGGTAGTGAAACAAGGCTTGTGCCCATGGAAAGAAACTGTTTATTAAAAAAAGCAGGATCGGGCCCAGGCAAGCAACAGATAGAGAAACTAAAAACAGGTTAGGTACAGAGAGTTAAAACAGCACTCTCAAATCTTACAGCAGCAGTAACATCAGAAGAAAAAACATTTGAGACCCCAGAAGGGGACAGACCTTTGGGACCCCTCTGGAGATTGGGAAGGGGGATATTTGGGATATTTGGGTAAATTCCTCCTCCCAGGGCCAAAATGCCATTGAAACAGTTAACAACAGTGCCTGCTTCTCCCTCAGATCTCCAGGCCATGGCAAAATGGCTGGAGATTTTAAAACATAAATTTTTTTTTCTAGATGAAGTGTTAATGCCCTTTTACTAAGAGAAAGAAAAAATTTACACTCACAAAAAATGCACCACTTAATTAGCATTTGTGCAGCCCCAAGTACCAAACACACTGTGGCAGAAACTAAGCAGGTTCTGCCATGGTGGAAGCACTGTGCTAATTTGTTTCCAAGCTTTTATCTTTCAGGCTCTAAACCAGAACATCAGGAGAGCTGGTACCAGCTGAAAAGTTATAAAATCCCATGGTTATAGTGTCATGACAAAGTCTGTGTTCAGTGTTCTGTGTTGCATGTTCTGTGTCTGTCTCTGGTGGTGTCCTGTGCTAGCATTGGGTCCAGAAAAAGAGGGGATACTACACTAGACAGGGCAAATGTCTTTTCCTCTCTCTACTTCCCCCATGTCCATCCAATTTATCAATCACCACTTGTGTCCAAAGGACTTTGGTCCCCAGTGCATCAGGTTTATTTTTTTGGTAGGTTCTCTAATAGTCATTTTGTTGCTAATTTTTGTTATTAATACATTTGTATTGTTAGTTACATTTGCTTGTATTGTTAATTCCACACTTTCCTCTATGCACTCTGGTTCTACTTCCCCAAGCCCTAAAGGGTAGTTCTTGGGCCCCCATAACCTGTAAAACCTTGGCCCATGATTGTAGGGCCCCATCTTTCAGGTCCCCAAAAACCTCTTAAGAACAACTGTTAAAAATAGGAAATTCTGCAACATTTTAGCAACTAAATGTTAGTTTAAGTCCAAATCAGCTTAACCTTGCATGACAACTGTGGTACTCCTACAAAATCTTATTTGTTGTGTGTGCTTAAGAAGGTCCTGACCTCAGTGACTTTTATTGTTTGATGGCTATTGCAGCATCAAACTTGGGCCTCATCTTCTTTGTCAATGTACCCAATTATTGTAATGGTAATGGTTTTATAATTGTTTGGTTTGTTTGCAACAGATCACCTGTGCCCTACAATAACAACAACTGCTGTAATAATCATAAATAAAGGGGCAAAGTGTTGTAGGAGCAGCCCACCTGGTCAGCAGTTCTAAATATAATTTTTCATCCCATCATTGTCCTATTAGTAATCCTAACTGTTATGTTGGTTCTGCCTTAAAACAATTACATAAAGTGTGACCCATTCAATGCCCCTGGATTGAAGGGTCAAAAGGGGGACAATGTAGAACCAATGTGAATGAAATTGTTTTTAGTTATCCTGTACCATTGTAACTTCTGTTCACCATTTCATTACACTTGCCATTTTGCCTACATTGTAACTTCTGTGCAATATTGTAACTCAAAACCCATTTTAAAATGCTGACTCCATTTTGTAGAAGGCTTGTGCTGCAGCCTCTATTTTTGCAAGCCATACTGTAATTTTATTAGTCTAGTTGAGATGTGTAAATGAGGGATGCATGGGTGATAGAATCAACCTCCAGCACCAGCCAGTCCTGATGAGATAAAGTTCAAATACCAACGGCTGAAGAACTAGACAACAGCCCTAACTCAAGCAAGAAGCATCCACCCTAAACAGAAACAACAGAAAAAAGATCAAAGCCAGGTCCCAGGCTGACAGTCACGCCTGCAATTGACGGGTGATCAAGCAAACCCTGAGGCGGCGTGACACAGCAAGACCTAGGAACTTTGAATCCAAACTAAACTCCTATAAAAAAGGAAGGGTGAGATGAGAGACTTTGGGTAACGTTCTGCTATCAACATCAAGGAGCATCGGTGCGCGCCCGACAGAGACCCGGCTCCTCCTCATGCTCAGCTTTCCTGGCCAGTTAGCTGCCACGAGCTCCGATCCCAAGCTGCGAACTCAAACTACAATCAGGACTGGTAACTATCCAGCAGCTGCAGAACATTTTGGTGTGTGTGTGTGTGTGTGAGTGTATGTGTATAAGCATTAAGGTATTTGCTAATAGTTACAGATTAATAATAAATGTGGCATCTTTGCCTTAACCCCTAAAACGATCCTGTATAAGTTTGTGGGACAACACCAGCCCCCACTCCCCTCCCAGAGCTGGGATAGAACCCAGGAGTCCTGGCTCCCAGCCCCCCTGCTCTAACCACCAGACCCCGCTCCCCAAGCCGGGAACTCTCCATTCCGTTGCCCTGATGTATTCCAG
>NW_020713606.1:0-1341 GCF_002925995.2 Terrapene triunguis | reverse complement strand
TAGTCTCCCTGGGTCACAGGTGGGGAACCAAGGCCCCAGGAGGCCACGTTATTATTATTATTAGGTGTATTACGGGCACACCCAGGTGTCCCAGCCATGCACCCAGTCCCCATCGCGCTAGGCGCTGTACAAACACAGCCCCTTCCCCAGACAGCCCCCAATCTGGGTGTAAGACAAGTGACAACAGGCCAACGGGGGAGCACAGGGCACGACCCGATACCAGCCAGCATGGACAGTGGGGCTCTCAGCCACCCGGCACCGGCTGCTGTAGGGCTCAGAGTGTGACCAGACCCTGGGCGGAGGGGAAGGGACTTGGCCAGAGTCACTCAGCCGGTCAGGGGTCTCCGACCCCCCACCGCTGGTCCACCCCAGAGGTGGCTGCACCGTGAGACGTGGAGTTACCTTCCGGGTCCAGCAGCTTGGTCAGGCCCAGCTGCTGCTCGGCCAAGTTGAAGGCCTGCTGCAAGTTGTACGTAGCGTTGGATTTGGTGAGTTTGTTGAAGTCGATGATCTCTGGCCTGGGAATTCAACACAACACCTGACAGACCTTCGGTGGGACGGGCCCCCTGGCTTAGAGCCATTTATCCTGACCCACCCCCCCAACCACCAGCCCCCACTCCCCTCCCAGAGCCAGAGAGAGAACCCAGGAGTCCTGGCTCCCAGCCCCCCTGCTCTAACCACCAGCCCCCACTCCCCTCCCAGAGCTGGGATAGAACCCAGGAGTCCTGGCTCCCAGCCCCCCTGCTCTAACCACCAGTGTAGAACCAATGTGAATGAAATTGTTTTTAGTTATCCTGTACCATTGTAACTTCTGTTCACCATTTCATTACACTTGCCATTTTGCCTACATTGTAACTTCTGTGCAATATTGTAACTCAAAACCCATTTTAAAATGCTGACTCCATTTTGTAGAAGGCTTGTGCTGCAGCCTCTATTTTTGCAAGCCATACTGTAATTTTATTAGTCTAGTTGAGATGTGTAAATGAGGGATGCATGGGTGATAGAATCAACCTCCAGCACCAGCCCGTCCTGATGAGATAAAGTTCAAATACCAACGGCTGAAGAACTAGACAACAGCCCTAACTCAAGCAAGAAGCATCCACCCTAAACAGAAACAACAGAAAAAAGATCAAAGCCAGGTCCCAGGCTGACAGTCACGCCTGCAATTGACGGGTGATCAAGCAAACCCTGAGGCGGCGTGACACAGCAAGACCTAGGAACTTTGAATCCAAACTAAACTCCTATAAAAAAGGAAGGGTGAGATGAGAGACTTTGGGTAACGTTCTGCTATCAACATCAAGGAGCATCGGTGCGCGCCCGACAGAGACCCGGCTCCTCCTC
>NW_020713605.1:0-1252 GCF_002925995.2 Terrapene triunguis | reverse complement strand
TGTAACCCTTCTGCCCATCTAAGTTGGCAGCAACAAGGGCCGGGTTCTGTATCTAGGGGTTCCGTTTCAATAACACAATGCAAAACCGGCTCGAGCCCCCACCCAGTGACCTGGGACAATTACATACCACCCCCCTGGGTACCTCTAAGAGGCAATACTTCCCCTCTCGCAAGCACGGAGTCTGAGTGTAGCAGAAAATGTTTAATAACATGAGGTAAACGACATCAGCATAAAATTGGAAAAACACCACAAACAGGATTCATAACACAAACCATGAGCAAAACCCACCCCAGCAAATTGGGCTGTGTCCTTTCCCTTTGGTTCTTGAATCCAGCAACCCAAAAATCACCCAGAGTCCCCAAAGTCCAACATCCCCAAAGTCTCTGGGGTCCAGCAACCACCCAAAGTCCCAAAAGTCCAACAACCCCCAAAGTCTCTGCCCCTGGTCAGTGCAGCCCCAGAGTAAAGGGGGGGGCACGCAGGGTGTTAAGGGGCACCTTACGTGATCCGAGGCTGGCCAGCCGTCTGTTTCTCCGTGGGGGTTCTGCCGCAGCCTTTACCACGAGCCAGTCCACTTTCCTGCCATCCCACGAACTGCTCCGCTCTACAAGCTGCTCCGCTCCGCTCCGCTCCGCTCACCGACCTGTGAGCCGTTCCAGCCGTCCCCGCAAACAGCTCCGCTCGCCGTTCCTTGGGCCACTCCAACCGGCCCCGCAAGGCTCCACGCCGCTCGCTGCTCCTCCTCCAGTCGTCCCCACAAATTGCTCCGCCAGCTGCTGAGCAATATAGCTTCAGGCTCCCCCACTAGTTAACATAGCCTCAGTGATCTCAGCTCTTAATAACATCAGCTCTTTTGTGATTTCAGCTCTTAGCAATTTCAGCTCATAGTATAGTAGGGGAGCCCCAGTGCTGGTGCACCATTGGCCCAAAGTGAATTCAGCTCAGCAGCCTGTAACTAGACTCCTAAGGGAATCAAAGTTAGCTCTGACATTCAACAGTGGAGAGAGGAGGTGGTGCAATTGGTGTTTCAGACCCTCAGAGGGGGGCCCATACCATCAGGTACAAATACCTGTCCCCATCCTCTCTCAAGTCACTGGGTTTTGTAACCCATGCCCCTTGTCAAGCAAGTGCTACTTAGGTAATGGTGAAGGACTCACTCAGTCCTTCCGTCATACAACAGTTCCACTGGCCTTGATTCACAGAATCAGGGTAACAAAACTTTATTCTTCCTGCCCCAATAATAGAGAAACTG
>NW_020713604.1:4779-31422 GCF_002925995.2 Terrapene triunguis | reverse complement strand
TACAGTAAAACTGGTAACCTGGGATATACCATTGCTTCGGGAAGAAAGGATCTGGGATTTCTCTGAGTATCTGGTGATCGGGGCTGGACACATTGAAGGAACTCAGGGGTTAGGGTGCCTCTATTGGGAACTGGCAGGGCTGCTGTAGCTCAGAGGAGGGTGCTTGAGTGCCTGACAAGCTGAGTGAGTTTGGTCATTAACATCCAGCTGCCAAATGGAAAAAATTCCTCTTACTAGTGGCAGGTGGCAACAAGGAGACTCACAGCCCTCAGCAGCCTGAGAAGAGTCATACTGTGCATCTATGTTGATCCACCTGTCAAATTCACACAGGGAAAGCACCCTATAGCAGTGGTCCCCAATCTTTTTTGTCTGGCGGGGGCCAGACGAAGAGCCATGGAGGACCGTGGCGGCAGATGAGCATCTGCCGAAATACCGCCGACAAGCGGCGGCATTTCGGCAGCGGCGCCTCTGGATGACGCTACTTGTCAGTGGCAAGGGCCGTCATCCAGAGGCATCGCCGCCAAAATTCGGCAGCATTTCGGCGGATGCTCATCCTCTGGCCAGTACGTGGGTGCACTTAGACGCCCTGGCGGGCACCATGGCACCCACGGGCACCGCGTTGGGGTCCCCTGCCCTATAGCATAGTTCCCTGAATCAAAATAGCCCTTAAAGTCTGCCCTATGAAATCATGAAACGTGCTCTTCCCTCTGTGAAAGCATGTCAAGAATCCAAGCGCTGGAGGGTAGGGATTGGGTCCAGAGTGATCTAGACAAATTGGAGGATTGGGCCAAAAGATATCTGAGGAAGTTCAAGAAGGAGAAGATGGATGGAAGAATCCCATGCACTGCTACAGGCTGGGGACCGACTGGCTAAGCAGCAGTTCTACAGAAAAGGACCTCGGGGTTACAGTGGACGAGAAGCAGGATATCAGTCAACAATGTGCCCTTGTTGCCAAGAAGGCTAATGGCCTATTGGGCTGCATTAATAGGAGAGTTGCCAGCAGATCAAGAGAAGTGATTATTCCTCTCTATTTTGAACTGGTGAGGCCACATCTGGAGTATTGCATCCAGGTTTGGGCCCCCCGCTACAGAAAGGATGTGGACAAATTAGAGAGAGTCCTGCAGACAGCAATGAAAATGATTAGGGGACTGGGGCACATGACTTACAAGGAGAAGCTGAGGGAACTGGACTTTAGTCTGCAGAAGAGAAGAGTAAGGGGGGATTTGATAGCAGCCCTCAACTACCTGAAGGGGGGTTCCAAAGAGGATGGACCTAGGCTGTTCTCAGTGATGGCAAATGACAGAACAAAGAGCAATGGTCTCAAGTTTCATTGGGAGAGGTCTAGGTTGGATAGTAGGAAAAATTATTTCACTAGGAGGCAGCACTGGAATGGGTTACCTAGGGTGGTGGTGGAATCTCCATCCTTAGAGGTTTTTAAGGCCTGGCTTGACAAAGCCCTGGCTGGGACAATTTAGTTGGCTTTGAGCAGGGGGTTGGACTAGATGACTTCCTGAAGTTTCTTCTGACCCTAATCTTCCATGATTCTAAGTAGCTGCAAGTGGTCACAAAATGTTTCTTTATGTTCACATTTGTACAGACGCTGGGAATGGGCGACGGGATGGATCACTTGATGATTACCTGTTCTGTTCATTCCTTCTGATGCATCTGGCATTGACCACTGTTTGAAGACAGGACACTGGGCTAAATGGACCATTGGTCTGAACCCGTCTGGCTGTTCTTATGTTTTATGTACAGGAATAAGGCACATGCAAAGCAGAAATGAGGGGAGGGGCTCTAAATTTAAATCAGTTTTAGAGAGAAATATATTCAAACACAGTGAGACTCGATGTATGGAAGAAATAACAAGTGATCCCCAGCTCCTTCCCCCACACCTTAGGTGGGGATTAGCTGCCAACAGCTGCTGCTGCCCTGAGGGGAGCAGTATAAGCTATCTGTATCTGGATGCAGCCCACCAGCTGGTTCACCTGGGGCAGATGGTGAGTTGCTGGGCAGGGATGCTGCACCAGCTGGGGTCTGAACTATGAACAGAGATCTAATGGCTCTTCACTGGCCTTCAGTGGGGGTTGAGGATACTGAGGCAGGGAATCGAAGCATCACAGTCATCAAGATTCAAAGCTGTTTTGGGGTGGAGCGGGGTGTGTGTGATTCTGTTAGATTTTTAGTGAATCCCCTTAACTACTTGCCCACGACAACCTGGCAGCCCCCAACTTTGTCATTGCACTGCAGTTGTGTTCTCTGTGGAAAGGGTCTCCAGGAACTGGTATTTCCAGCTGCAGGAAAGAGTCATAAAAGAGAAGGAAGAGTTAATGTCTTAGAAAAATCTGTGTGTGTGTGTGTTAGATGGGTGGGAGGTCGTCCAGAAATCAGTTTGCTCCAGTCTCTTTTCTCTGGGATTTCCTTTAGGAAAAGCTGAAGCAGGGAGCCAACTATCTGCCCGCTCTGAAGCTCAAACTCAGGATGTTTAGATTATGAGACAGTGCAATTGGCAGCATGGCAGAGAAGGCTGTAAAAGGCTTGTGGCTAAAGTGCATGTAGGACCAGCAGTTACTGGGGCAGGGAAGGAGCCAGGGGTGTGCTAGAAGAAGCAGGGAGATCTGGTGCCCAGATATCTTTCCTGGCAGATTTCTGAGCAGCAAACAAACCAACTCCCCCTGCCACTGAACAATCCACCTGCAATTAGGAGCGGCACTGAGGGGCTGTCTCCTTGCCACTTCTGCTGGGGTGGGCAGGCATCCTGGAGCCCTTGATAGAAGAGAATTGAGAACTTAGTTGGGAAAACCAGTTTGAAAACAGGAAGCTCGGGTTTAGACTCATTTATTTATAATATTAAATATTCTTCTTCGAGTGATTGCTCATGTGCATTCCACAATAGGTTTGTGTGTGCTCGCCACGTGCACCGGTGCCAGAAGTTTTTCTCTCAGCAGTACCCATAGGGGAGTGACCCTATCGACTCCTGGAGTGGCACCACCATAGCACGGTATAAGGGGCGCTGCGCGCTCCCCCACCCTCAGTTCCTTCTCGCCGCTAGTGAAGATGCTTCAGAACAGCTTGCTGCAGCTTTCCCTCTTTGGACTTCGTTTAGTTCATAGTTAGTACCTGTAGTTACAAAAAAAAAAAAAGTAGTAGTAGTACAGGGCATGCCCTGTGCCCCAGGCTCTAAGTCATGCGACACTTGTAAAAGGGCCTAAGCCCATGAGTGATCCGCATGCAGACTGTTTACTCTGGGGGAAACCCACCTCAGCGACCACTGCAAAATTTCCAGATCCTTTAAACTTTGAACCAAGAAGGAGCAGGACATACGGCTCCGAGCCATTTTGATGGAGTCGGCCCTGACCCTGATACCGCTGCACCACTCCGAGTCGGCACTGAGCACTGCGGCATCAGTGCGCATTGACCCAGCGGTGCAAGAAGAGGTCTTCCCTCCCTAGGCACTGGGGCAAGGCTGGGGGAGGGACTAGAACTGCGTTGGGCAGCTCTCAATCCCCATCAGCTTCACGGCCTCCAACTCAAGTTGAGCAGAGTGGCCTGGCCCACTCCGAGCTGACCTCCCCGGACACCAGTGGCTACATTTTGGTGCCATCCATGCCGGAGGCCCTGCAGGCGGCTCGAGATGTTATGTCTCTACTGGTACTGGTTGTACCTACGCCAACGGCTCCCCGGTCCAGAGGCAAGCCAGCGCTTGGACCTCCACAGTCGCCGCCTGGACAGTACCGCTCACAGTCGAGGGAAGGTTCCCGACGTTGTTCGCTGCACAGTGACCGTCCCACGTGCAGCCCGCACCAGTCCCCGTAGACCCCCACCAGATTGTCTGGCTCAGTGCCAACCAGCAGGTGTTCCAGGTACCACTCCGCCTCGAGGGAAGGCAGACCTCGCGATCAGAGCGTACCCCACCAGGGCAGGAACAGGTGGCTCTGGAGGTCACTAACTCCGAGAAGCTATCGTAGCCCCTTGCGGTACGGATGTCGACGCTGCTCCCAGACTTCGTCCCGCCCCACCACAGCACTGCTCCCACAGGCCCAGGCATAGGTCGCCAGCACCCTGCTGTTGTGATCTGCCATCGGAGCCGTTCGCGGAGCAGCTGCTACAGACAGTACTCCCGCTCCTCCACACCGCGATCTTGATCTCCCTCTTTGATGTCCTTTTGGCTACAGGACCGGCCAGGGTGGCTCTCCCACTCCAGGAAGGGGGGGCAAAGATCTCAAAAGCCCTGTGGCAGACCCCAGCTTCCTTGCCCCCCATCTCTAAGAGGACAGAATGGAAGTATTTTGTGCCTGTCAAGGGGCATAAGTATCTATATACCCACCCCACTCCCAACTCGCTAATGGTTGAGGTGGTCAGCCAGCAGCATCAGGGCCAACCCACTCATGCCCCTAAGAATAAGGACTCGAGGAGACTAGATTTATTTGGTAGAAAGATTTATTCATCCTTGAGCTTCCAACCAAGGGTGGCAAACTACCAAGCCCTGCTGGGCAGATATGACTTCAACTTGTGGGGCTTGATGCCCAAATTGGCAGACTTCCTCCAGGAGCGTGATAAGAAGGAGTTTAAGGCTCTGGTCGAGGAGGTCTCAGCTGCCGCCAGGGCAGCCATTCAGACAGCCTCGGACACTGTGGATACGGCTGCAAGGGCTATGGTCTCCGCGGTGTCCATGAAGAGAGTGTCGTGGCTCCTGCTATGGGGGTTGTCCAGCAAGGCACAGAACTCCTTGCAGGACCTCCCATTCGACGGCAAGGAATGGCCTGTTCATGGAAAAAACAGACATGAAGTTACACAGTCTTAAGGACTCCTGCACGACATTAAAGACTCTTGGTCTCTATGTCCTGGCCCCGGCCAGGACCAAATTCAACGCACAGCAGGACCCCAGTCAGGCCATCCACTCCAGATACAAGCCCCCTTATAAAAATTCAAGGGACTATAAAAAACACCAACAACGTTAATCCCGGCCTCTGTACTAGGGCTCTAAGGGCAAGCGGGCGGGTAAGTGCCAGATTTGATAGGACACCTGGGGACGACTTACCAATTTGTACCAGAGATCCACCCGACCTTCCCTTCTCCAACTGCCTATGTACTTTCCTCCTGGAGTGGTCGCTGCTGACCTCGGACCAATGGGTCCTCAACACCGTCTCCCAGGGCTATACCCTCCAGTTACTTTCTACTCCACCCACACACCCTCCCTCCCCATCCCTCTTCAGAAAAGCCTCTCACGAGAGCTTACTCGAGCAGGAGGTGAGGCAGCTCCTTTGTTTAGGAGTGGTGGAGGTGGTGACAGCGGAGTTCAGATACAAGGGGTACTACTCCCGCTATTTCCTTATCCCAAAGGTGAAAGGCGGACTCAGGTCCATCCTGGATCTGCAAGACCTGAACCAGTACATGGTAAAGCTCAAGTTTGCATGGTCTCTCTGGTCTCCATCGTCCCCTCCCTGGATCCCGGAGACTGGTACGCTGCCCTTGATCTACAGGATGCATACTTCCACATTCATATCTTCGAGGGCCACAGGCGTTTCTTCCACTTTACAGTAGGACAGGAGCACTACCAGTTCACTGTCCTCCCGTTTGGCCTATCGACAGCACCCAGTCTTCACAAAGTGCATGTCTGTGGTAGCGGCCTACCTCAGGCATCGGGGGGTCCAGATCTTTCCCTACCTCAACGACTGGCTGGGCAAAGGCAGCTCAGGTCACAGGTACAGGGTCACATATCACTCCTCCTGTCCAGGTGTACCATGCTGGGGCTGCTGGTAAACAGCACCAAATCCACATTGGTACTGGTGCAACGCATACAGTTCATTGGCGCGATTCTGGACACATCGGCCAGAACCTCCCTCCCACCGGACAGGTTCAAAAGCCTGAAGGAGCTAATCAGGGTGGCCATGCGGTTTTCTGTGATGACTGCCAGAGCGTGCCTCCAACTCCTGGGTCATATGTCGGCATGCATATATGTGGTTCATCACGCCAGACGCTGGATGTGGCCCCTTCAGCTCTGGTTGGCCTCAGCATTTTCCCAGTCCAGAGACAGGATGGACAAAGTCCTCACTGTTCCCGAGCCTGTGTTAGCCTCCCTGCACTGGTGGTCCACCCCAGGGAACATGCTCTAAGGGGTTTCGTTCAGGGGCCAGTTCCCGACTGTAGAGTTGGTGTCCGATGCGTCGGACTTGGGGTGGGGAGCCCATGTGGGAAACCTCCAGACCCAAGGTCTTTGGCCCACGCAGGAACTAGCCCTGCACATAAATGTCAAGGAGCTCAGAACAGTCCATCTAGCCCATGTAGCCTTTTGCTTGTGCCTAGCAGGCAGAGTGGTCAGAGTTCTCACGGACAACACAGCCTTGATGTTCTACACTGACAGGCAAGGCAGGGCCCGCTCCTCAGCCCTCTGCCAGGAAGCCCTTAGGCTGTGGGACTTCTGTATAGCCCACAATAGCAACTTGGAAGCCCACCACTTACCGGGTGTCTGAAACTCTCGGGCAGATCAGCTGAGCCGGGATTTCTCCTCTCAGCACAAATGGTCACTGCACCCAGAGGTGGTGTACAGGATTTTCTGAACATGGGGCAATCCCCAAGGGGACCTCTTCACGACCAGGCAGAACCACCGCTGTCCCCGTTTCTGTTCCAGGGGAGGGCTGGGTGTGGGTGCAATCTTCCTTCTGTCCTGGGCCGGTCAGCTTTTCTATGCCTTTCCCCCAATTCCGCTGATTGGCAAGGTCTTGGAAAAGATAAAGAGGGACAGAGCTCGCGTCCTTCTGATCGCCCTGGCGTAGCCCAGACAGCACTGGTATGGGACTCTCACGAGCTTGGTAGTCACCCCGCTGTGGCTGTTGCCAACCCGCCCAGACCTTCTCGCCCAGAGCCAAGGTCACCTCCCCCACCCCAACCTAGCAGCCCTCCACCTCCTGGCATGGCTGCTCAGTGGTTAGGCCAGGAGGAGAGGACTTGCTCGGAGGGAGTCCAGCGCATCCTCCTGGAGAGCAGGACACCCTCCACGCATCAGGCCTACCTGGAAAAATGGTCTCTGTTTTCCCAGTGGGCTGCCTATCAGGCATCTCTCCAGTAGCTGCCCCGATCCAGCTTATACTGGATTACCTCCTTCACAGACTCATAGACTTTAAGGTCAGAAGGGACCATTATGATCATCTAGTCTGACCTCCTGCACAATGCAGGCCACAGAATCTCACTCACCCACTCCTGTAACAAACCCCTAACCTATGTCTGAGTTATTGAAGTCCTCAAATTGTGGTTTAAAGACCTCAAGGTGCAGAGAATCCTCCAGCAAGTAACCCTTGCCCCACGCTGCAGAGGAAGGTGAAAAACCTCCAGGGCCTCTGCCAATCTGCCCTGGAGGAAAATTCCTTCCCGACCCCAAATATGGTGATCAGTTAAACCCTGAGCATGTGGGCAAGACTCACCAACCAGCACCCAGGAAAGAATTCTCTGTAGTAACTCAAATCCCACCCCATCTAACATCCCATCACAGACCATCGGGCATATTTACCTGCTAATAATCAAAGATCAATTAATTGCCAAAATTAGGCTATCCCATCATGCCATCCCCTCCATAAACTTATCAAGCTTAGTCTTGAAGCCAGATATGTCTTTTGCCCCCACTACTCCCCTTCAAAGGCTGTTCCAGAACTTCACTCCTCTATTGTTTAGAAATCTTCGTCTAATTTCAAGTCTAAACTTCCTAATGTCCAGTTCATCCTTCTTAAACATGGGAGACCAGAACTGCACACAATATTCCAGATGAGATCTCACCAGTGCCTTGTATAACGGTACTAACACCTCCTTATCTTTATTGGAAATACCTCGCCTGATGCATCCCAAAACCGCATTATCTTTTTTAACGACCATATCACGTTGGCAGCTCATAGTCATCCTGTGATCAACCAATACTCCGAGGTCCTTCTCCTCCTCTGTTACTTCCAACTGATGTGTCCCCAATTTATAACCAAAATTCTTTTTATTAATCCCTAAATGCATGATCTTGCACTTTTCACTATTAAATTTCATCCTATTACTATTACTCCAGCTTACAAGGTCATCCAGATCTTCCTGTATGATATCCCGGTCCTTCTCTGTATTAGCAATACCTCCCAACTTTGTGTCATCCGCAAACTTTATTAGCACATTCCCACTTTTTGTGCCAAGGTCAGTAATAAAAAGATTAAATAGATTGGTCTCAAAACTGATCCCTGAGGAACTCCACTAGTAACCTCCTTCCAGCCTGACAGTTCGCTTTTCAGTACAACCTGTGGTAGCCTACCCTTTAACCAGTTCCTTATCCACCTTTCAACTTTCATATTGATCCCCATCTTTTCCAATTTAGCTAATAATTCCCCATGTGGAACCGTATCAAATGCCTTACTGAAATTGAGGTAAATTAGATCCACTGCGTTTCCTTTGTCTAAAAAGTCTGTTACCTTCTCAAAGAAGGAGATCAGGTTGGTTTGGCACAATGTACCTTTTGTAAAACCATGTTGTATTTTGTCCCATTTACCATTGACCTCAATGTCCTTAACTACTTTCTCCTTCAAAAATGTTTTCCAAGACCTTGCATACTACAGATGTCAAACTAACAGGCCTATAGTTACTCGGATCACTTTTTTTCCCTTTCTTAAAAATAGGAACTATGTTAGCAATTCTCCAGTCGTACGGTACAATCCCTGAGTTTACTGATTCATTAAAAATTCTTGCTAATGGGCTTGCAATTTCATGTGCCAGTTCCTTTAATATTCTTGAATGAAGATTATCTGGGCCCCCCGATTTAGGCCTGGTCCACACTAACCCCCCACTTCGAACTAATATACGCAACTTCAGCTACGTGAATAACGTAGCTGAAGTTGAAGTACCTTAGTTCGAACTTACCGCGGGTCCAGACGCGGCAGGCAGGCTCCCCCGTCGACTCCGCGTACTCCTCTCGCGGAGCAGGAGTACCGGCGTCGACGGCGAGCACTTCCGGGATCGATCCCAGAAGATCGATTGCTTACCGCCGGACCCGGAGATAAATATAGACATACCCACAGTCCCATTAAGCTGTTTGAGTTTGTCTTCTACCTTGGATGTGGTAATATCTACCTCCATATCCTCATTCCCATTTGTCATCCTACCATTATCCCTAAGCTCCTCATTAAAGACTGAGGCAAAGTATTTGTTTAGATATTGGGCCATGCCTAGATTATCCTTAACCTCCACTCCATCCTCAGTGTTCATCTCCGTCAAGGTGCATTTGGCAGCTATATCGGCCTTTCACCCGCCGGTACACAGCCACACCATATTCTCTCATGCCATGAATGGTTGATTCCTTAAGGGCTTGGATCACCTTTTTCCTTACGTTAGACCCCTGGGACCTGAACTTGGTTCTAGCCAGGCTAACGGGACCTCCATTTGAGCCGCTTGCTACATGCTCCTGGTCCTACCTCTCATGGATGTATCCTTTCTTGTGGCAATCACATCTGCTAGGAGGATCTTGGAGCTGCGGGCCCTGACCTCCAAACCCCTGTACACGGTATTCCATAAGGATAAGGTCCAACTCTGCCTGCACCCTTCGTTCATCCCTAAGGTGGTCTCTGCCTATCATATGGACCAGGATATTTTCCTGCCGGTGCTCTGTCCCAAGCCCCATGTGTCCAGTGAGGAGTGCTGCCTTCACATCTTAGATGTAAGATGGGCTCTGGCTTTTTACCTATAACATACAAAGCAGTTCAGGAAGTCTTCATCGCCACAGCCGCGTGCATGAAAGTTGGCCGATATCCACTCAGCGGCTCTCCAATTGATCACTTCATCTATCCATACTTTTTACGATCTGGTGGGAGTTCCCCCACCGCCGATTGTGAGGGCACACTTGACTAGGGCGCAAGCCTCATCGGCTGCCTTTCTGGCTCACATCCCTATTCAGGACATTTGCAGGGCTGCCACATGGTCTTCAGTCCACACGTTCATCTCGCATTATGCAATCATCTCCCAGACTAGGGAGGACATTCGGTTCGGCAGAGCAGTGCTCCATCCTGAGTGTCTGTGAACTCCTGCCCACCTCCCACAGATATAGCTTGGCATCACCTATTGTGGAATGCACATGAGCAATCACTTGAAGAATAAAAGAAAGTTACCTTTTCCTTAACTGGCGTTCTTCGCGATGTGTTGCTCATGTCCATTCCACATCGCTCCCTCCTTCCCCTCTGTTGGAGTTGTCTGGCAAGAGGGAACTTAGGGTGGAGTGAGTGCGCAGAGCCCTTATACTGTGCCATGGCGGCGCCACTCCATGGAGCGCTAGGGGTGCTCCCCTACAGGTACTGCTAAGGGGAAAACTTCCGGCACTGGTGCATGTGGCTAACACGCACATCTATTGTGGAATGAACATGAGCAACACATCTCGAAGAACACCAGTTACAGAAAAGGTAACTGTCTTATCCTTCAATTCTAGTGTGAAAATCAATACAATTGCTTCAGCCTGATAGTTTCCCAAAGGGAAAACTTAACTTCTCTCCAAAGGGAGTTGAGAGACAAGGTGGGTGAGGGTAAGAGCGAGTAGTGGACCAACCTCTGTTGGTGAAAGAGATGAGTGTTAGAGCTAACGCAGAACACTTCTTCAGTTCTGTGTAGCCCGACAGGTCGTCTCTTCAATAAACAGCAGTTAGAACATAAGAACAGCCATACTGAGTCAGACCAGTTCATCTAGCCCACTATCTTGTCTTCCAACAGTGGCCAATGGCAGGCGCCACAGAGGGAATGAAGAGAACAGGTAATCATCAAGTGATCCATCCCCTGTTGCCCATTCCCAGCTTCTGGACAAACAGATGCTAGGGACACCATCCTGGTAAATAGCCATGGATGGACCTATCCTCCATGCACTGCTCTAGTTCTTTTTTTAACCTTGTTCTAATCTTGGCCTTCACAACATCCTCTGGCAAAGAGTTCCCCAGGTTAACTGTGCATTGTGTGAGCACCCATGGCCCCTGTGGAGCTGCCCTTCTCCTTCCCCTTCTATGATCTCATCTTTCATTGACTATTGTTTTTTCTATTTAGCATCAGAATCATCCCAAACTAGCTGCCCTTCCCTCCTGTCCCCTTAAAGAGACACTGTTCCCTGTCTTGTGTAAATCACTGACTTCTCTCAGCACTGACTGCCCCTCCATGTCCTTGCCCCTCAGTCTGTGCTGATTGGACCCTTCCCTCCACTCCTGGAGGATTCTCCCTTCTCCATCATCAAGCAGCCCAGTGAATGGGAATCTTAAAAGTACACAGGTGATTTAGGAGCAGAAACCCACCCTCAGACCTTCCATGCGGTTGCCAATTCTCCCTCACTGAGCAGGATTGAAACTCGTGCAGGGAGTCTGCTGGGCCACATCCCATCTGAGCATGAGCAAAGCAGCAGGAAAACCTGGAGATTGAATCTAGAACTTCATACATTCAAACCATGTGGTTTTCCACTGAGCTACACAAGCAGCCAAGTTAGGCTTCCTTGGTGCTACACTCAGAGCCCTCCTGTTCCCAGAGCATCCAGTGGCCTATAAGCTTAATGGGAAGCCCATTCCCCTCTCTCAGGGCCAATTGTGCTCTCCTGGAGGTTGCTGGTTCATAGGGGTCACTTTGCAGCAGGGTCAGATTCTATTTGTGGGGAAGAGAGAGTGTGCGCCCTGGACTCAGGGTGCAGAGATACAATCAGCCCTCTTCCCTGCAGCCTTTTTCTCCAACCCAGACATTACATGAAATAACAGGAGCATACAGGAAGAGAGGAGGGAACATCTCAGTGGCAGGGCTGAATGTTCCCAGGCCCCTCTCTTTGTCCATTGTTTCCATTGCAGAAGAGAAAGTTTCCATGGAATTTGACACCCTGCTTTGCACAAGGGACAGAGAAAGATCTTGCTGTTCATGCATCTGTGCAAAGAAAATTGTGCTTCTATATGAAAGAGGTGGGAAATTGCCTTATGGTGGGACAATATTCTCAGGATTCAGAGCAAAGGACTCTGCCTGAGAACTGATTTAACTCCACTCATCTGGGATTTAAAAAATTCTCTTCCATGGACACACTGTGAACTTGTGACATTGAGCCAGACTCTGGGGGTTCAGGCTGCTTTAACTCTTGGTAAAAACATGAACTTGATTCCAAGCAGAGAGATAGGAGAAGGCTGAAGCTGATTTGAGTCCCAGGCTGGGGTCTCCTGGATGGGTGGAAAACATCCTTTGCTGCGGCCAGGGGACAGCAGACTACTGGTGACATACCAGGTCTGGGATGAAAGGTAATCTTGCATGGACTTTACCATATAGGCTCCACAGGACACAGTCAAGAGAAGGGTGAGTCATTTCTCAGCTGCATTCTCAGGAGAAGCCAGTAGCTGCCCTTGAACAGACACCCAGGAGAGCAACCACGGCAGTTCTGTGGAGAGCTCTGGTTGCCAGGGGATCCAGCTAGGAGAGGGAGTGCTGGGGGATCGGCAGTTTTTGCAGTGGAGAGGAGGGCCAGACCAGTGGGGCTGTCTCAGGAGTCACAGGTGGCTTTGCCAGAGGGGAGGCTCTAGGTCAGTGGTCTCCAAACTTTTTTGATCACGCACCCCTATCAGTAAAAAATTTTTGAGCATGCACCGCCTGCCATGCTGAAGCAAAGAAAAAAGTGCCGCTCGGACTCCCGCCCGAAATGCCGAAGCAAAAAAAAAAGCGCTCCTCCTGCCGTGCACCCCCAAGGATCCTCTTACGCACTCCCTGGGGTGCGTGCACCCCACTTTGGAGACCACTGCTCTAGGTGACACCTTGGGAGTGGGGCAGTATGGACTTCAGAATGTGGGACTAGTTAAAATGAAAGTGCACAAGAAACCTCCCCCTTTTCCTCCAGCTAAAGGCCCTACTTTGGCCTCTCCCCGTTTCATGAAAATCTCCATCTCTAGCCCAGCTCTCAGAAACCCCCTCTCTCCCATGGGTATTTTCACGGTTTCTTCTTTTTTTCATGGTCTCGTACAAATATTTTTGCCATGGAAATGATCAAGTACATTTAAAATGAGAAAAACAATAGAACAACACATCTATACCTCCTTCACCAGACATAATGTTGTGTCTGAATTTTTCTACTGAAAAGTCTAGGCAGGCAGAGTCACCCCTACATTTACTTCTCATCAGGCCCAGGACAGTTCTTGGGGCTGTGGGACAGAACTGAGCTTCATGGCAGCAGCGAGGGAGGATGGTTGGGAGTGATCGATCTGCAGAATATTTTAATCCTTTTTGTATATTTATTTTTTGAGATTTAAATCAATGCAACTTCCACTCCTCAGACTCTCCCCAGGAAATAACTTTTCTGCAACAAGTACCCAAAACTTTGAAAAATAAGAAGGGAAATGAATTAGCCACACGATGGTGCCAGAACCTAAGGAATGAGAAGCCATATGTTTCTTCAAAGTGCATTGTGCTGAAGAGGTAGGTGTTTTCTCTTTAACCCCCAGCCTCCCCTACTCTAACCCAGTAGGCCCACTCAGCCAGGAATAGAATCCAGGAGTCCTGGTTCCCAGACCCCCCCTACTCTAGCCCACTAGACCCCACTTCCTATGACAAAGAAGAAACTCTGAGACCCCTGTGCTGTCCCCTCGCCTCCCTGTCTGTGCTGCACTTGAAACCCAATGGGGTTTCCTTGGGAAGTTTTGAATCTTGCTCCCAGGAAGGGTGTAATTTTAGGTACAGGTTCCAAATAGCACAATGAATGAGCCAGAAGGGGCAGCAGGTATCGGTGTAGGAGCCATTGAAATAATCATAGCAACGTACTTCAGGGAAATATTTATTAATGAAGTGTCACCGAAAGGTCAGAATCTGATAGTGTCAGTGTCACACTAAAGGGCACTCTGATGGTTTTAAATTTGTCATCCAAATGTAGCTAATCATAAACATTAGTGTCACCTGAATTTTCCCTCTACTAGCAAGACCTAACTGCATTTTGCAGCTTTCTGGAAAGTGAGGAGACAGTGAATTTGGGGAATTAAATCACTCTGTTTGTGGGTGGATGTTTTATGCTCACATCTCAGTGCACAAACTAACATACTAAGGCAATGTCTACACTAAAGAATTATGTCAACCTAATAGTTATTAAATCACTTGTGTGTGTGCACAAATGCGTATCCTCAGCCACCTGTGGCTGCTGGAAGATCCAGATACGTGGGGGTTGTTCTGCCCTCTGTGGGGTGAGGATTCAGCTGGGAGAAGGGGTTTTTTTTTTATTTGCAGGGACGTTGTCAGCAGGAGGCTATATGTCTCATGACAGTGGGCCCTGAGCTGGGGTAGCACCAGCAGGGGGTGGGTGTGGGGGAGGTTGCCACTTGGTAAAAATGAAATTGCAAAACCTCTCCCTGTGCTGGAGGAAAAGCCTCTAATTTATCCCCTAAACTCCCCACCATGAAAATCTCCACCCCACCATGGCTAAGGCTGCAATTCTGTCACAGAGGTTGGGCAAGTCACAGATTCTGTGATTTTCCTCGACCTGCAGCTGCAGCAGCCAGTGTGTCTGACCCCCAGGGTGTCTGAATACTTGGCCCCAGGGCCAGCAGCTAGGGCACCCTGCGGCCAGCCGCACCAACTGCCAGCCAGCCACAACAGCCGCTGCTCGTGCAGCCCCGGCAGCTGGCCCTAGGCAGTGCCGGAGCAGCAGCCAGTGCAGATGGCCCTGGGGAGTGCCTGAGTAGCGGCCCCAGGAGTGGCCCTGGAAAGCACCCGAGTAGCAGCCGGTGCAGCTGGTTGCAGGGAGCACCCGAGCAGTAATGCCAGGGGCAGTCCCAGGGATCACTGGAGCAGTGATCTCGGGGGCTGCCCCAGGGCCAATCGCACCAGCCACTGCTCGGGGAGCCCCAGGCACCTGGCCCCAGGGAGCACCCAAGAAGTGGCTATTGTGGCTGGCCCCAGGGAGCACCTGAGCAGCAATCATGGGGGTGGCCCCAGGGAGCCCCAAAACAATAGTCCTGGGGGTGCCCCAGGGACCTCTTGAGCAGCAGTGGTCCAGGGGGTAGTTGGATCAGTGACCCCAGGGGCCGTTGGGAGAGTGGTGCCCGGGTCATCAGAGCAGCAGTCGCAGGAGTCAGCCCCATGGCAGGAGCAGGGCCCCCCCAGAGCACTGGGGCCCAGGAGCAGAGATTAGGTAATGGGGATTTATAGTAAAAGTCATTGACATTTCACAGGCTGTGAATTTTTGGTTATTGCCTGTGACCAGTTTATGGCTTTTACTAAAAATACCCAGGACTAAATCTTAGCCTTAGCCATGGCACTCAGAGACTCCCAGGCAGATTTTTATTTTTTCTAATTTTTCCTTGGCCTCATACAAACATTTTTCCCATCAAAATGATCAAGATCATTCAAAAGGAGAAAAACAAAACAAATCAAAGCCAAAGTAACCCCAACCAATCAGCCCCTACACACTTTGGGGCTGAATTTATCTACTGAAATTTTGAGGTGATAAAATGAAGCCCTTTTTAGTCAGAAAACAGACCTAGACCTCCCATGCTGTATGTAAGACTTCTGCTACTGAACCACCAATGCTGTAGCTCCTCTTGTGAGACATTTCCAGCTACTGAATACTGCTGCTATTCCAGGGGATCAATTATTGACTCCAGGAAACATTTTTCTTACTCTGGGTCCATGTGTCACTGGTTTCTCTAGCAAAGGCCAGTCCATGGCCATATGGTCCAGACATCCTCCTTCAAATCAAACTAGAACCTAAGAATTCTTTTCCTTTCCCCAGTTGTGGGAGGGGAGACCTTTAAAAGCCCTCTCTGTACTACTGCACATGGCTAAGCAAAGAGAAGACACTCCAAATTCCCTCTGTGCTTTGGGAGGCAGGTTTGCTGTTTGAATTCTGTATTTCAGATGACTTCAAGCCCTGGCATTGTGATTATTTACAAGTTTCTCTGGCACTGCAGATTCAATGGGGTCACAGCTGTGATGGCTGAGTGATTAAGCTGTTGGACTAGAAATCCCATGGCGTTCTCCTGCTCAGGTTTGAATCCTACTCCCCGTGTGAACTGCCTTTTAGCCACAGTTTCTAGCTAGAACAATACATCTATACCCACCCCGGAGACACTTTCAATTCTCTTCCCATCACAAGTAAACCCTATTCTACCAGTTTCACAGAGATGCCTGGGATCCTACCTCACACTGTGTCCCTGAGGTCTCAGGCAAATTCTCAGCTCCCATAGGCTCTGCCACTCACCTAGTGCCCCACAACTTAACCCGAACCCTGGCTGCTGCTCCTCTCTAGAGTGTGAAAGGAGCTGAGGCAGTGCAGGAGCCTTCCCTGGGTCCTGAGGCTTTGGGAGAGACAGATTGTTTAAGACATCCGAGTTTTGGAAATCATGCAGCCACCACCTAAATCAGGGGACTGTTCCAGCCCTAAGTCTAAGCTGCTGGGATCCCCTGCACAGAGCAGGGTGCCCCAGATTACAGCCTGAAAATAGGCATGTGAAACTAAGCCCTGGTCTACACTACAAGTTTAGGTCGAATTTAGCAGCGTTAGATTGATTTAACCCTGCACCCGTCCACATGACGAAGCCATTTTTGTCGACTTAAAGGGCTCTTAAAATTGATTACTGTACTCCTCCTCGACGAGGGGATTAGTGCTGAAATCGACATCACCGGGTCGAATTTGGGGTAGGGTGGACGCAATTTGACGGTATTGGCCTCCGGGAGCTATCCCAGAGTGCTCCATTGTGACCACTCTGAACAGCACTTTCAACTCAGATGCACTAGTCAGGTACACAGGAAAAGCCCTGGGAACTTTTGAATTTCATTTCCTGTTTGGCCAGCATGGCAAACTGATCAGCACAGGTGACCATGCAGAGCTCATCAGCACAGGTGACCATGCAGTCCCAGAATCGCAAAAGAGCTCCAGCATGGACTGAACGGGAGGTACTGGATCGGATCACTGTATGGGGAGATGAATCTGTGCTATCAGAACTCCGTTCCAAAAGACGAAATGCCAAAATATTTTAAAAAATCTCCAAGGGCATGATGGCCAGAGCCTACTCCAGGGACCCGCAGCAGTGCCGCGTGAAAATTAAGGAGCTCAGGCAAACCTACCAAAAAACCAAAGAGGCAAACTGCCGCGCCGGGTCACAGCCCCAGACATGCCGCTTCTATGATGAGCTGCATGCAATTCTGGGGGGACCCCTACCACCAACTGTGGACACCTGCAAGGGGGGAGTCTCATGCAACAGGGATGAGGATTTTGGGGACAAGGAGGAGGATAGCGCACAGCAGGCAAGTGGAGAAACCGTTCTCCCCGACAGCCAGGAACTGTTTATCACCCTGGAGCCAATACCCTCCCAACCCTCCCAAGGCGGGCTCCTGGACCATGAAGCCAGAAAAGGCACCTCTGGTGAGTGTACCTTTGCAAATATAATACATGGTTTAAAAGCAAGCATGTTTAATGATTAATTTGCCCTGAAGACTTAGGATACATTTGCGGCCAGTACAGGTACTGGAAAAGTCTGTTAACGTGTCTGGGGATGGAACGGAAATCCTCCAGGGACATCTCCATGAAGCTCTCCTGGAGCTACTCCCAAAGCCTTTGCAAAAGGTTTCTGGGGAGGGCAGCCTTATTCCATCCTCCATGGTAGGACACTTTACTACGCCAGGCCAATAGCACGTAGTCTGGAATCATTGCATATCAAAGCATGGCAGCGTATGGTCCCGGTGTTTGCTGGCAATATAAGAGGCAAAATGCAACCTTGTACCGAAAGCACATGTGCTAGGTAATGTTAACAGTTTGGTTCGCCGTGAAAGAGTCTACCCATTGTTCTCTAAAAGGTGTCTCTCCCTTTTTTTCCTCCCGTAGCTGCAAATGTTTCAATGCTCCCCTATCATCTCCATCCCAGAGCTAGTGCAGATAAGAAGGTGAAAAAAACACACTCGTGATGAAATGTTCTCTGGGCTCATGCAGTCCTTCCACATTGAAAAAGCTCAGCAGAATGTGTGGAGGCAAACAATGTCAGAGTCCAGGAAAGCAGAATATGAACGCGAGGACAGGAAGGACGAGTGAGATGAAACTGTCACACAGTAGCCTGGCCAGTCATGAAACTGGTTTTCAAAGCTTCTCTGATGCGCAGCGTGCCCTGCTGTGCTCTTCTAATCACCCTGGTGTCTGGCTGTGCGTAATCAGCTGCCAGACAATTTGCCTCAACCTCCCACCCCACCATAAATGTCTCCCCCTTACTCTCACAGATATTGTGGAGCACACAGCAAGCAGCAATAACAATGGGAATATTGGTTTCGCTGAGGTCTAACCGAGTCAGTAAACTGCACCAGCGCGCTTTTAAACATCCAAACGCACATTCTACCACCATTTTGCACATACTCAGTCTATAGTTGAACAGCTCCTTACTACTGTCCAGGATGCCTGTGTATGGCTTCATGAGCCATGGCACTAAGGGGTAGGCTGGGTCCCCAAGGATAACTATGGGCATTTCAATATCCTCAACAGTTATTTTCTGGTCTGGGAAGTAAGTCCCTTTCTTCAGCTGTTCAAACAGACCAGAGTTCCTGAAGATGCGAGCGTCATGTACCTTTTCCAGCCATCCCACACTGATGTCGGTGAAATGTCCCTTGTGATCCACCAGTGCTTGCAGCACCATTTAAAAATACCCCTTGCAGTTTATGTACTGGCTGCCATGGTGCTCCGGGCCCAAGATAGGGATATGGATTCCGTCTATCCCCCCACCACAGATAGGGAATCCCATCGCAGCATAGCCATCCACTATGACCTGCATAGGAAGGGGTGTGGGTTGGGACTAAGGGGCACTGGGAATAGGGGGGACATGGGTTCTCAGAGGCTGGGCTGAAGCCCAAGCATCTACACTAATTTTATAACCCTGCACAAACCTGAATCAGCTGACCCAGAGCTTGAGAATAGTGACTTAGGTGCGTTAATGGCAGTGTAGACATAATGTTAGGCTATGTCCACACTGCAATGAAACACCAACAGCTGTCCCGGTCCAGCTCAGGCTCCCTGGGCTTGGGCCGCAGGGTGGTAAGTTTGCAGTGTAGACATCTCGGCTCAGGCTCAGTACCGGGCTCTGGGACCCCATAAGGTTGGGAGGGAGTTTAGCAAGCAAAAAAGGTAAAATGGCAGTGGAGTATTACCCTGGACTCAATGGCATTTCTCCATTGGTCTGTCTGCTTTGGGGCAGGGACAATAACACGTCCTGCTGCATTTGTTATTTCAAAAGGTGATTTGTGATTTTCATTCTCAGACACGGTGCACAAAGCAGGACTCAACTCTCGGTGTAAACTAAATGAGCTGCTCACAGATTCTGGAAGCCACAATGAACCATTTGGTGTGAGAGCTCAGACCCACCCCTGCCCCTGCCCCGGCTCTTAACTTCCAAACTTTCAGTAACTCTATTATCAGTGCCTGTGAGTTTAATTTAAACCATAAAAACAGGTATACTGGGGTAGACCAAAGGCCCATCTAGCTCTGTATTTTGTTTTCTTACAGTAGCCAATACCAGGTGCCCCAAAAGCCACTCAATAAGGCACCACTGGGAGTTGAACCCAGGATCTCCTGTTTACTAATCAGGTGCTTTAGCCAGCTAAGCCAGGGTGCCTGGCTGTAACTAATGCATCGTGTCTTCCCACAGCTGACTCCCCGCCAACCCCACCGGGGCCTGACAAGCGTTGCTTGTGTTTGGATTCTGCAAAGCAGAGGAGCAGGTGAAGTTTTCCTTGCAAGCTGTGTGTGTGTGAATCTTTGGCCAGGTCTGCACTACAAAGTTATTTCAGCAGAATTATATTGCTCAGGTGTGTGAAAAACACACTACGCTCCCTCGGTCACCAGCTTTTGGCTGGTGTACACACTGCAATGCCACGTCTGGTGACAAAACTGCCCTGTTTTGGTGACAAAAAACCACCTTGACGAGAGGCCTAGAGCTTAAAGTGATAAAATGTCAGTGTAAATGCTGCTGGTCATTATATCACCATAACTGGCCTCCGCCAGTATCCCACAATGCCCACCGTGAACTCGCCTGCCCTGCATTCCTGCTACAGAGGCATGGGCCCCTCCCCTTTCATAGCTCCGGGAAGTTCTGACAGCTGAGCCTGCTGCTCTGGCAGCAAGGAGCAAATCACTACCATGGAATGCTGCTCTCTCCTGCACTACGAACACAGAACAGGGGCGGTGGAAGCTTCTTTACAGTAGAGGGGCCACCGGCGTCTGAACTGTGGAACCTCTATGACGCCTCTTTCTCCAAGGCTCCTCACTCACTCCTCCCCTTCTCCCTGAAGCCCTGCCCCACCCCTCCCCCCAAGGCCACACCCACAGAACACCTCTTCTCCCCAAGACTCCACCTTGTCCCCACCACCGTCATTCATCCTTTCGGCTGGTAAAAAGTTCTGGGGCCATGGCCCTCTAAACCTCTCTGGTGCCCCTGACACAGAGCTAGGCAGGCAGCATGTGTTTGTGTGTGTGTGTGTGTGTGCAGTGATGAGCTGCCAAAATATTAACAACAGGTTCCTTCCTCTTCACCCCACGAGGGGGTCATGGCCCCCCCCCAGGACTCCTGCCCCATCCAAGCCCCCACGTTCCTTGATGCCCCCCCGGGATGCCTGCCCCATCCACCCCCCTTCCCTGTCCCCTGACTCCCCCACCACCCCATCCAACCCCTCCTCTCATTCCTGATGGCCCCCCGGGACCCCTGCCCCATCCAACCACCCCTTCTCTCTGTCCCCGACTGCCCCGGAACCCCTGCCCCTGACTGCCTCCCACTGCCCCATCCAACCCCTGCTCCTTCCTGACTGCCCCCCTGGGACCCTTGCCCCCATTCAATCCCCCTGTTCCCTGCCCTCTGACCGCCCCGACCCCTATCCACCCCCCCCCACAACCTCCCAAACTCCCCTGCCCTCTTCCAACACCCCCTCCCTGCCCCCTTACCTAGAGCCGCTTGGGCAGGTGCGCTCGGCCAGGTCCGGGTCCGGGCCGGAGCCGCTCAGCCAGAACCGGGGCCAGCGCCGCAGGGCCCAAGCCAAGCTGAGCCGGGATGGAGCTGCTCGGGCAGGACCGGGACCGCGGGGCCCAAGCCGAGCTGAGCCGGGCCAGAGCCGCTTGGCCGGGACCGGTGCCGCGGGGCCCGAGCGGGGCGGGGACCGGAACCGGCACCGCGGGGCCCGAGCCGAGCCGGGCCAGGACCGGGACTGGTGCCGTGGGGCCCGAACCGACCCGGGCCGGGACTGGGACCGGTGCCACGGGGCCTGAGCGGAGCCGGGCCAGGCCCAGGACTGGCGCCGCGGGGCCCGAGCCGGGGGCGCTCAGCCGGGGCCGGGACCGGGCTGGGGCCAGGAGGCCAGGCCGGAGGGAGCCGCTCAGCCAGAGCCGGACTGCGCTGCGCCTCCCTGGAGCCCTCCTTGCGTGTCCCTGCCCCAGTTTACCTGCCTGCTGCTTGTTTCAGGCTTCCCGCAAACATCTGATTCGTGGGAAGCAGGAGATGGGGAGGAGAAGGGGACGGAGCATTCAGGGGAGGAGGGGGAGTGAGCTGGGGCCGGGGGTGGGGTGGACAGCTGCCGAAGCTTTTGTTAAATTTAAAAGCCCTTTTAGAACCAGTTGTCCCGGAACAGCCGGTTCTAAAAGAGCTTCTAAATTTAACAGCTGGTTCCTGCGAACCAGTGGGAACCGGCTCCAGCTCACCACTGTGTGTGTGTGTGTGTGTGTGTGTGTGTGTGTGTGTGTGCGTGCGTGACAGACAGAGACTACTGTGCTGAGCCAGTGAGGGAAGCAGGGCCTGATGTCTGTGCTGTCCCCCTCACCCTACTGGGGTGTCCCCCTCCCCCAGGACTGGTTGCTTCCAGCAGCTGTCTGAATTTAGAGACAGCGTGCCAACACACTCACTCTTCTCTAACACACACACTCCCCGAACACACACACTGCCTCTCCACACACACACAGTCTTTACCCCACCATGCACACTGCAGTTGAAAAGCAGCTGGCACTCTAGTAGGATGCCCAAGGAACAATGGGATAGAGAAACCTGCATCATGTGATGCTGTACTGGCCCATGAGGCATTACAAACCCTTCCCAAACAACCCTGAGCCCAGTTGCACAGTGGGATAGCTACCCAAAGTGCACTGCTCTCTGTGGCAATACAAGAGCTGCTAGCGTGGATGCGCTCTGGTGACAGAAGGAGCATAGTGTTTAATTAAAACATTTTAACTAAAGCAGCATAACTCAGTAGTGTAGACATAGCCTGAGAGGAAGATAAGACCTAGCTCCTATTGACACCAAGGATGTTCAGGCACTGAAACTAAAGAACCGTATGTGATGATGTCATTGACAGGATTCAAACCTGTGCAAGGAGACCCACCCCCCTCTGGAGTTTTAGTCCATTGCCTTAACCACTCAGCCACAACTATTTGGTCTAGCTACTTTTCTCACTACACTGTAGTTCTGTTCTCACTGAGTGATTATTTCCAATTGTTTCCTCAGACCAGCTTCCACAACACAGTCACTGCTGTGCCGTTGTGTAAGTGTGTCCATGGCTGAGCAGCAAGAACTCCTGCTCATTTCCCTTCTGGCTGGAGCATGATGAGAGTGTGTTTGTGGTTAATGACGTTGCTGTAGATTGTTGTCCATTTCCTGCCTTTATAATTTGGACAGTCCCTTTCCCATCATAGAATATTAGGGGTGGAAGAGACCTCAGGAAGTCATCTAGTCCAATCCCCTGCTCAAAGCAGGACCAATCCCCAACTTAATCATCCCAGCCAGGGCTTCCTCAAGCCTGACCTTAAAAACCTCTAAGCAAGGAGATTCCGCCACCTCCCTAGGTAACGCATTCCAGTGTTTCACCACCCTTCTAGTGAAAAACTTTTTCCTAATATCCAACCTAAACCTCCCCCACTGCAACTTGAGACCATTACTTCTTGTTCTGCCATCTGTTCTCACTGAGTGATTATTTCCAATAAGAGGAAAAGGGGGGCACTAAATGAGAGGGCCCCAAGATCTGAGGGGATACTTATAGAGAAATGGGAGGAAATGAAAGGAGATTACTACAGCGGACTGCCTAGCTGATTCTAGATAAGGTTCAGACCAACTTTCTGTTTAAAGCTCGACTATTTTAAGTGCTTTAGAACAGACACGTTTGCTTCAATTCCCTTGAAATTTGGTGTGCTTCATGAGGATTCAGGTTAGGGTTGGTGATTCAGATTTCGGGTCAGTTGATCAAGATAGAGCCCCCTTGCAAACCACAGTATTTCACAAATTCTAGCACCATTGACATTTGAAAACCCACCTTGGTGAGACATCTTAGGGTGAACTGAGCTGGGAAAACTCTGCCTCCACCAAGGGTGTTTTCAGAAATATAATCTTAGTATAGCAGAGCAATCAGAAGGGTCTCAAACAAATTTAGAAGTAAATTGTTTCTCACTGGGAGGGGGACAATTAGGGGTGCAAGAGTGGGTGGGAATAGCGAGAGAGGAGTTTGTGTCTGCAGGTAGGGATGGGGGTGTGTGACAATGCGGTTCTGGCGGAACCCAACTGAGAGTGCCAACTCAGGACAAATTGCTCAAACAGGGCAGTTACAGCCCAAGGCTGGGGTTTTTCCACCTCTAAGGCAAACCAAACCAGCCAGACTAAGAGGACTTCGGTCTCACCCCACTGGCTAACCGCAAGTCTCACAAGCAATCTCCTTAGACACTCCAGTTTCCCAGTATTACCACCAGTGCCACTCGTTATGGGGACAAATGGTTATGAAAACCAAGACCCCAGTAAAAGAGAAAGGTTCTCCTGATCCCAAAGGACCAAGCCCCAGACCCAGCTCAATATACAAATCAGATCTTACCCACAAATCACGCTGTTGCCAATCCTTTAGAATCTAAAATCTAAAGGTTTATTCATAAAAGGAAAAAGATATAGATGAGAGCTAGAATTGGTTAAGTGGATCAATTACATACAGTAATGGCAAAGTTCTTGGTTCAGGCTTGCAGCAGCGATAGAATAAACTGCAGGTTCAAATCAAGTCTCTGGAATACACCCCCCGCTGGGATGGGTCCTCAGTCCTTTGTTCAAAGCTTCAGCTTGTAGCAAAGTTCCTCCAGAGGTTTGAAGCAGGATTGAAGACAAGATGGAGATGAGGCATCAGCCTTATATAGTCTTTTCCAGGTGTAAGAACACCTCTTTGTTCTTACTGTGGAAAATTACAGCAAAATGGAGTATGGAGTCACATGGGCAAGTTCCTGCATATTTTGCTGAGTCTCAAGGCATATTTGCCTTCTCTCAATGGGTCCATTGTATAGCTGATGGTCCTTAATGGGCCATCAAGCAGGCTAGGCAGAGCTAACACCAGTTTGTCTGGGATGTCACCCAGCAGCATAGCATAAGTTTGAAATACAGACAGTATAGAGCCAATATTCATAACTTCAACTACAAAATTGATACACACATATAGACAGCCTAATCATAACCAGTAAACCATAACCTTGTCTTAGACACCCCATTTGACCCCCTTTATACAAGATTTGGGTGCCACTACAGGACCTTGTAATGGCCATTACAAACATTGAATCTATCTCCCCATGTAAGTATTCTCACACTTCTTATCAAACTGTCTGTACTGGGCTATCTTGATTATCACTTCAAAAGTTTTTTTTTCTCTTACTTAATTGGCCTCTTAGAGTTGGTAAGACAACTCCCACCTTTTCATGCTCTCTGTATGTGTGTGTATATATCTCCTCAATATATGTTCCATTCTATGCATCTAAAGAAGTGGGCTGTAGCCCACGAAAGCTTATGCTCAAATAAATTTGTTAGTCTCTAAGGTGCCACAAGTATTCCTGTTCTTTTTGTGGCTACAGACTAACACGGCTGCTACTCTGAAACCTTAATTATACTGGTTCGGGGTTTTTTCACACCCTGAAAGACGTACTTGTTAGAGGGTTTATCCCATCACCCTCCCATTCCCTGGTCCTTCTCGCATGAACAGAGAGCAATACCCGAAGTTCAAAGGTGCAAACAATTTGATGTTTATTGGGGTAAACTTCCAGCAAGCAATGATTCCAATTTCCTTCCTCAGTATCCCCCTTCCCAGCTCTGACACCACAGAGCCTTGCCTGTGTCCCTGTTCCTATTCGCCCCCTTACTTCCTGATTGACTGCAGACTATATAGTAAAACTTGAGTTCTGCTTAGCTATACCTTAACCAATCATTTTAGTGAAATTTAACTAGCCAATCCTAACATGATTATCTAAGCAATTATATCCCACCACCTTAATTGGTTTACACCCAACAAATTAATTATACAGCAGACAGAAACAATCACAGAACCAGACAGAGATTATACAGACATGCAATAGGAAAGTGGGGACTACAGTGATAGAACAACAAAGAAATGAGGATTTCACACCCCAGCTATTGATAAGTGAATTGTTGCCAGACAGGATGCTATCATGGTAGAGGTTGTGGGTGCTGATTGCTTAACTATGGCCCATAGGGCAGGATTTTGAGGTTCACCATTACTTTCTCAGAATGCTAGCAACCATCTTTTGTTCACTTAAAACGTGAGCAGGGAGATTACAACACCGCAGAACTCATGGAGCTCCAGGAAAAGTGTAACTTTAGCTCTGGGTGAGTGTGTCTAAAAATCAGCTGTGCTGTAGAAGGTCCCTAGAAGTTGAAAGAGATGTGCCATCTCGACCACCCTAAAGAGTTCATCAAATATTAATGAAAACTAGGGTTGATAAATTACATTCTTTATAGCAGCAGAATGGTGGACTGGTCTAAAGTGTTAGTTTTAAGACTCTTTTTTCCTATCTCTTGGGTGTTCTGGTCTCTGCATAGAGACGTGGTTTCAAATCCCACTCCTGACATGACCATTTTCTTCTATCTGGAGAAAATGGCCTTACTTCAATCTCCTTTGCAACAATAGAACACCATTTGCTTAGCATTTCTATTACAGTAGTTGTGAGAGAAGTTCCAAACCAGGGGGAAACACTGCCTTTTCTCTCTACTGATCAATTTTTGTCTTCCTTCATTCCAAGCCATTTTCTCAAATACATCCATATTTCCCACCCTTTTTTGTTTAGTGTTCTTTGCTTTTATGAAACTTTAGGGTCATCATTTAATTGCCACACAACTGTACTTATGAAGTAAAGTAAAACACAACATTTTTTTGATATGTTTGAAGAAGAGTTTTGCTTTCTGACCTGGAATTGAACAGGGGCTACCCAAGGGGGACAATGCTACTCCCTTTTCTTGACTCATCCAAAAAACATAAGTTCTTGATGCCCTTTGTTTCCCTGTTCTTCAAAGGGAAAGCAGCCGGTGTAGTGGCTCCTGAGAGAGCCTTAGAAAAGGGCCCCAAAAGTGACAGTAGGTGGTTTTTGTAGTGTAGTGGTTATCACGTTTACCTAACATGCAAAAGGTCCTAGTTCAAAACCAGATAGAAATAGTGCTGCTTTTCCTCCTTTGGTCTTTTATCACTCCAAGTCCTTTCTCAACTACATCCATAGCTTCTATGCTTTCGTCCTCGTTATTTTTTTCCTTTCATGGAACTTTAAGTTCAAAAGGAGAGGGTTAGCCTGCATTTTGAGGGAAGGAATAGACCATCATTTGGGAGACTGCCAGCTACATAACAAATCTCTCTCTCTCCCGCTCTCCCCCCCCCCCCCCCCCCCCCCCCCCCCCCCCCCCCCCC
>NW_020713604.1:0-4679 GCF_002925995.2 Terrapene triunguis | reverse complement strand
CCCCCCCAGCCGGTCCCCCTGCACCCGCGCTCCGGCTGCGCCGCAGGGTTTTTTGTTTTTTGTTTTGCTTTGCCGTTCTGGCCGCCCCGTTTTGGTTTTTTTTTGCTTGGGGCGGCCAAAAAGCCAGAGCCTGCCCTGACTCCAGGTAAGCAGCGCCAGGCCAAAGCCCGCACCCCTCCTGCACCCCAACCCCCTGCTGAACCCCTCACTCCTGCTGCACCCCAACACCCTGCCCAGAGTCCCCTGTCACACCCTGTACCCCAACCCCCTGCTGTACCCCTCATCCCTCCTGCACCCCACACCCCAACTTCCTGCCCTGAGACCCCTGACATACCCTGCACACCTCCTGCACCTCAACTCTCTGCCCTGAACCCCATCACACCCCGCACCCCTCCTGCCCCCCCTGGGGGCAGGGAGGGGGCAGAGTTGGGGTGAGGACCTCGGGGAAGAGGTTGGAAGAGGCAGGGCCTCATGGAAGGGGTGGGGTGGAGTGGGGGCGGGTCCGAGGGCAGCAAGGGGTGGGTGTCAGTGATGCGGCCCTCAGGCCAATGCACTAATCCTCATGCAGCCCTCATGGTCATTTGAGTTTGAGACCCCCTGCACTAGAACATAAAAAACAACAAAAGTGAAAACACCCAAATATAACATCTAACAATTCAGTGTGAAATGACATTCCACAGCACAAAGTGACAATAGGTAGGAGTGCAAAGCCCTACAATTCAGCACAATGCAAATGAATGCACCATAGGGCAAAATGGCAAACTGCAAAAGAGCTCAGCTCAAACCAACACAACACAAGGCAGTGCAAAAATGATACAACATGAAACAATGCATCAGAATGCAAAGTGACATTATGCAAAACAGCTCAGCATGGAACAACGACACAGACCAAAACCACAAAATAGAATCATATAGAAAGGTAGGGCAGGGAGGGACCCCGAGATTCAGGACCAAGTATCCCTAGGCCATCCCTGACAGGTGTTTGTATAACCCCTTCTTAAAATCCTCCAATGAAAGAGATTCTGCAACTTCCCATTGAGGCCTATGCCATGCAATCTACAACACTTGACTTGTGGTTAGGGGCCAGGCTGTGACTCAGAAAATTTGGATTCAGTTCCCAGTTTGGCCCCATTATACTCTGTGAAAACATGGACAAATTACATCACATCTTCAGGCCTCAGTTTCCACATCTGTAAAATGGGAACTGCCCTCCCACACTTCATATATTTTGCCTCTGAGCTCTTGGCAGCAAGGACTCTTTCTCCAGCACCGGCTCCCGACTCTAGGCACCAGCAAAGCAAGCACATACTTGGGGTGGCACAATTCTAGGTGTGGCATTCCAGCCACCCTTTTGCTTGGGCAGTTGCGCTCTCGGATCTTGGGGCAGCAAATTGTTTGCTTGGGGCGGCAAAAAACCTATCTCTCTCTCACTATGAGTTGTACAACACCTGGCAGAATCAGGGCCCCCACCCTCAGTCAGGGCTGGCTCCAGGGTTTTGGCCACCCCAAGCAGCCAAAAAAAAAAAAAAGCCGCGATCGCGATCTGCGGCGGCAATTCGGCGGGAGGTCCTTCGCTCCGAGCAGGAGTGAGGGACCGTCTGCCGAATTGCCGCCGAACAGCTGGACGTGCCGCCCCTCTCCGAAGTGGCCGCCCCAAGCGCCTGCTTGGTAAGCTGGTGCCTGGAGCCAGCCCTGCCCTCGGTCAAGGTCTCTGCAGTGCCTGGCACAACTGGGGCACCCACTCTTGGATGGGGTATCTGCAGAGGGATTAAAGGGAAGGGCTAACCATCACACTTCATGTCTCAAACTGCTCTGTGGCTGGGGGTTCAGGAGCGACTGTTCCCATGTAATAATGTATGGAAAGGTCATTGTGCAGTCGGTGGGGAAGGGGTTAGAGTTCCCTTTACTCTTTCTGAAATTGGCCACTCTCACAGACAGGATATCTGCTGGGGGAGGGGAAATACAAGGCTTAATGGGACCACAGATCTGATCAGATGTGGCTGGGGGGGATTTAACCACCCCCTGCCCGCAACCTCCAATATGCAAAATCATAGGACTGTAAGGGACCTTGAGAGGTCATCTAGTCCAGCCCCCTGCATTCCATCCAGAAAAGAATGGCTGCAATTAAAAAACCCAGGGAACACCTCAAACCTGAAAGGAGTTTAAAAAAAATCAATATATGATAATTATACAGGAAACAGCAAAATCTGAAATGTTATAGCTTGTTTAATGATTAAAAAGAAAAGGATGCAAATATGAGCAATTTGAGATCCAGTCTTACAAATTAGAGGAAACACCAGGCAAGCAGGTGGCATGGTCCCCCCACCTAGAGCACTGGGTGGGGAGGTGGTACAGCTGCCAACGGCCCCAGCATCAGGCAGGTGGGTGGTTCAGCCCCCAGTAGCTCCAGCACCTAGAGTACTACAAAAGTAAATCAACTGTTGAGAATAGGCCACTTCCACTTTAATTGAATTGGCCTCATTAGCACTGACTCCGTACTTGGTAAGGCAACTCCAGTCTTTTCATGTGCTGTAATATATATTCTGCTTACCCTATTTTTCACTCCATGCATCTGATGAAGTGGGTTTTAGCCCACAAAAGCTTATGCCCAAATAAATGTTAGTCCCTAAGGTGCCACAAGGACTCCTCATTATTTTTGCAGTCGACAAAGATGTACTGTCTGGGGATGTAGCTCAGTGGTAGCGCACATGCTTTGTATGTAGGAGGCCCTGGGTTCAATCCCCAGCATCTACATACTTGCCTGTTGTTTTCCTGATGCTCAGCAGTCTCCCTGCAGGAGTTTTAATCCTGAGCAGTGAAGGACAAGTGCCAACCTCCTGGAAGCTCTGTGGGGGTTTCTGCCCCTGCTTTTAAGATTCCCATCCACTGGGCTGCTTGATGAGGAAGGAGAAGGGAGAATCCTCCAGGATTGGAGGGAAGGGTCCCTTCAGCACAGACTGAGGGGCAAGGAAACGGAGGGGCAGTCAGTGCCGAGAAGTCAGTGATTTACACGCAACGGGGGACACTGTCTCTTTGCAGGGACAGGAGTCGTGGGCAGCGTGTTTGGGATGATGCTGATGATGAATAGAAAAAAGGCCGGAGTAAATGAAACATGAGAGCATAGAAGGGGAAGGAGAAGGGCAGCTCCACAGAGGGCCATGGGTGATCATACACCACACTTCATACAAACACAACAAAGGAATGACCACACTGGGTCAGACCAAAGGTCCATCTAGACCAGTGTCCTGTTTTGTGACAGTGGTGAAAGCCAGGTGCCCCAGAGGGAATGGACAGAATAGGTGATCATCAAGTCATCATCTCTTGTTCCCCATTCCCAGCTTTTGGCAAATTCCCAACCATTCATGGACCTAGGGTGACCAGACAGCGAGTGTGAAAAATCGGGATGGAGGTGGGGGTAATAGGAGCCTATATAAGAAAAAGCCCCAAATATCAGGACTGTCCCTATAAAATCAGGACATCTGGTCACCCTACATGGACCTATCCTCCATGAACGTATCTAGTTCTTTTTTGAACCCTGTTATAGTCATGGCCTTCACAACATATTCTGGCAAAGCGTTCCACAAGTTGACTGTGCATTGTGTGAAGAAATACTTCCTTCTGTATGTTTTAAACCTGCTGCCTGTTGATTTCCTTTGGTGACCCCCTAATTCTTGTGTCATGAGGAGTAAATAACACTTCTTTTTTTACTTTCTCCACACGAGTCATGATTTTATAGACCTCTATCATATCCTCCTTTAGTTGTCTCTTTTCCAAGCTGAAAAGTCCCAGTCTTATTAATCTTTCCTCATATGGAAGCTGTTCCATACCCCTCATCATTTTTGTTGCCCTTTTCTGTACCTTTTCCAATTCCAATCTATCTTTTTTGAGATGGGGTGACCATAGCTGCATGCAGTGTTCAAGATCTGGGTATACCATGGATTTATATCATAGAATCATAGATGATTAAGGTTGGAAGAGACCTCAGAGGGTCATCTAGTCCTACCCCCTGCTCAAAGCACCCTGGCTTGTCCTAGATAGAGAGAAAAGATAAACAGGGACCCAGCCCCCCTACAGTGATCCCATAGAAAAGAACCTGGTAGGGAGTGGGGTGAACATTTCCTCTGGACAAAGGGGAGCTGAAATCCCTTGGTGTCATTGAATTTAAGAAATGCAAGCATCAAACCCTGCATGGCTGGGATTCGGGTGCATCAGCAGGAGGTTGAGATGAAGGAACCCGGAGAGTACATTGGTCCTAATCTATGTTTTTGCTTGGTTTTTTTTTGGTAGGAGAAATGAATGCAGCCTCTGTTCCAGTCATGAGGAAGACACTAGAAATAGAAGTTCCCCAAATCTAAATGTCCCTAAATTGCTGGTCTTTTAGGTCATTAATTGCATGTTCCTCATCTGTGAAAGGGTTCAAAGAAACTAAACTGTTGGATATAATTTGTTCATTGAGACCTTTTAAGCTTCTGCTTATAACAGGCTCAATAAGGTATATATCGGTGTTGTGGTGAGGTGGCGGCTTTAATTGGCTCTGACGTTGTGGCATAAAAAATAAGCAATAATTTGGTTACAGTACTGAAATTTTCAATTAGCTCAATCTGGATTGCACTGGTTGGTTTCAATTCCCTATTTCAGGCTATATAAGGGTTGATTTTCTGCTGTATTAATCTGATGAT
>NW_020713603.1:0-6224 GCF_002925995.2 Terrapene triunguis | reverse complement strand
TTCACCACCAGATGTCAGGGTAGAGCTCATCCTGACTCTGCTTACATCCTCCCCCCAGCCGAGAATTTGTCGTCCCGACAAATCACACTCCCTATTATACCAACTCACTGGTTCCCTCCAAAGGGCCTCAGATAGCCCACTTTAGCTTCCACAAGCCTGTGTGCTAAACATATTGGTTCCTCACTAGTCACCCCAGGTGCATCATAAGTCAACCGTTTTACTGGTCTTATTACCCTGTCTGGTCTATTGAGACTCTCTGTTACCGTGGTAGAGTGGACAGCCTCTTGAATGACAGATGGGGAGGTTTCCTTTGAGGGCCCCTCGGCTACTGGCATAGGCCCCCTGCAGTTCTAGTTCTAACAGTGGAGCATCCAAGGTGCCCAGGACATCCTCCACCTGTATGTCTCCACTGTCCAATAACCTGTGTGTGTCATCACATGGGGGTCCCCCCAGCGGCCCAGGGGTGTCAGGAATGGGCCTAAATACTTCTGCCATGGGGTTTAGGGCAGAAGAGGAGGAGCTCTCTTTTGATGCTGATCGAGACTGAAATCTTGTCTCCATCCCAGAATACACCATGGTTGCGTCTTCCTCCTCAGACTCACTCTCGCATGTGCTGCTTTGGGGTAGGTTAGCTGCAGGGGGCTGGCTGTCCACGTTGGAGGGCAGCTTTGGTCCAGCACCTTCGTTCCGCCCAGTTGCCCTGTTGTGGCCCATCTCATACGGGGTGTCTACCAATTCCCCCACAGGGAGCAAAAGGTTTCTATGCACTGTTTTTGTCTGCCCTGGACCATCTTCAGGTTTGATCTTGTAGACCGGCAGGTCTCCCAGCTTTTCCATCACCAAGTAAGGTATTGCCTTCCATCTGTCAGCTATCTTGTGTTTGCCAGCAATACCCAAATTTCGCAGCAGGACTCTGTCCCCCGGCTGGAGTTCTTGCAGACGTACCCTAGCATCATATCGATGTTTGTTCCGGTCTGCGTTCTTCCGAGCCGCAGATGTAGCTAAGTGATAAGCATCCCGCAGCTTTTCTCTTAGTCGGGATACATATTGCTGATGAGTTTCATAGCTATCTCCATCCTCTGATACACCAAAGCACAGGTCTATGGGTAATCTTGGTTCTTGCCCAAACATTAAGAGATATGGGGTGACTCCTGTAGCATCATTCTTTGTGGCATTGTAGGCGTGCACCAGAAATGCGACATGTTGGCTCCAGGTTGCCTTCTGCTCTGGCCGCAAAGTCCCCAACATATCTAATAGGGTTCGGTTGAACCTCTCTGGCTGTGGATCACCTTGAGGGTGATAAGGCGTTGTCCTAGACTTTTTAATTCCCGCTATCCTCAGCACCTCCTTCAGAAGGTGACTCTCAAAGTCCCGCCCCTGATCCGAGTGTATCCGGGCTGGAAATCCATAAACTGAGAAATATTTCTCCCACAGTACTCGAGCAACAGTGGTGGCCCTCTGATCACGTGTGGGATATGCCTGCACATATCGCCTATAATGGTCAGTCACTACTAGAATGTTCCCAATATTTCTCTTGTCTACTTCTAAAGACAAGAAATCAATGCATACCAGCTCCAGAGGTTTGTTGCTGGTGATGTTCTTCAGATATGCAGCCCTCGTGAGCAGAGTTTTCCTTTGAACACATCGAGCGCAGGTCTCACATTTCCTGCGAACATCTTCAGCCATCCGAGGCCAATAGAACCTACTACGAATAAGTTCCAGGGTCCTCTCCATCCCTAAATGTCCGAAGTCATCATGCAGGGCCCTCATGGCCAGGGCTCTGTACTCGTTTGGCAGCACTAGCTGTGCTCGTTGCTTTTGTAAAGGGCCTGTGGTCACTCGGTGTAGCACTCCCTGAATCAGTTTCAGTTTGGTCCATTCTCTCAATAGTAGTTTACTCTCCGGGTTAGGTGGGACAACCACAGCTGGGCTTCGCCCCTCCCTTTTGGCAAGTAGTGTATCACGAATGTCAATATCTTGCAGCTGGGCTTCCTGCCAGTCAGCCGCATTGAGCATGGGCAAAGGAGATTGGTCCAACGCAATATAGTTCACTGAAGCAGAAGGCACGCATTCAGGGGGCAGGCCCAAAGCTTCTGCAGCACATCCATGAAGACTTTCTTGGGACTCTGGCTCCCGGCGACTCACACTGCAAATAGCCCTCACTCCATCTGCGGGTATCACAGCAACTCCTGGTGCCTGTGGACGCCTGGACAATGCATCTGCATCTACATTGCTTCTCCCTGATCGGTATTGAATGCTGAAGTCATAGCTAGCCAAAGCGGCCACCCATCTTTGCCCTGTAGCATCCAGCTTAGCACTTGTTAACACATAGGTCAGTGGGTTGTTGTCTGTCCACACCTGGAACTGAGCCCCATATAAGTAGTCTCGAAATTTCTCAGTGATGGCCCATTTCAAGGCCAAGAACTCCAGCTTGTGGGTGAGATAGCGAGTTTCACTATCAGACAGTCCTCGGCTGGCAAAGGCTACAGGTTTACGTTTTCCTTCCAGTTCCTGGTACAGTACTGCTCCCAGCCCCTCCAAACTGGCATCAGTATGCAGGATAAATGGTTTGCTTGGGTCAGCAAAGACTAGGACTGGAGCATGAGTTAGGCAAGTAATGATTTCTCGAAAAGCCCTTTCACATCTCTCATCCCACCGTGGCCCAAATGGTTCGAAGGGGCCATAGTGTCTCTGCACAGGAGGCTTTGGGGACCTCCCCTTATTCTTGGTCTTAGATTTGTTCCTGCTGGACTGGTATCCCCTGGTAAGATCATTCAGAGGTTTTACAATCGTAGCATAGTTTTTCACAAATCTGCGGTAGTAGCCACTAAACCCAAGAAAGGTCTTGAGTTCTCTGTAGTTACTTGGACATGGCCATGTAGTGAGTGCTTCTATTTTATCGGGATCAGTACTCACACCCTCTTAGGACACGATGTGACCCACATACTTCACTGAGGTCCTGCAGAACTGGCATTTGTCAATTGAAAGCTTCAAACCATAATCCTCTAACCTATCAAGCACTTTAAGAAGTCTTTCTTCATGCTCCTCCAAGGTTCTTCCAAACACAATCAGGTCATCCAAATAAACTAACACTTGCAGTAAATTCATGTCTCCCACAACTTTCTCCATAAGACGGTGAAATGTGGCAGGTGCTCCAGAAATCCCTTGGGGCATGCGTTCAAACTGATAAAACCCTAATGGGCAGATGAAGGCTGTCTTCTCCTTATCTTCTTCACCCAGAGGGATCTGGTAGTATCCACTCCGAAGATCCAACACAGAGAACCACTGGCTTCCTAGCAAACAGTATAAGGCATCTTGGACTCGGGGCATTGTGTACTGGTCAACCACAGTACGGCGGTTGAGGGTGCGGTAGTCAATACACATCCGGATTTTCCCATTCTTTTTACGGACCACCACAATGGGTGAGGCGTATGGGCTGCGGGACTCTGTAATGATGCCATTTGCAGCCAGCTCCTGAAGATGTTGTCGCACATCTTCCATCTCGGAGAGGGCAATCCTCCTAGATCTCTCCCTGAAAGGTCGAGAGTCATGTAGTCTGATGTTGTGCTCTACTCCTTTTGCACATCCCACATCCCACTCATGCAATGAGAACACCTTGGATCTTTCACAAAGTTTCCTCCTCAGGCGATCTTTCCACTCCTCGGACAACGGTGAATCTCCAAAGTCAAACTTTGCTGGGTCTATTGTCGGAACTTGAGTCTCACACTGGGGTTTTACAATTGATTCAGGCTCGAAGAGGTCTGCTATCTTTTGTCCTTGCTTCACAACAACATCTCGACTTGTTTCATTAGCAATCAGTATAGTCACCTTTTCCTGGGCTTCAGCAGGTAGGGTTATGACTCCACTGGGGACCAGCACTCCTTCCGGGAGCTCTCCTTCAACTGGCTGCTCTACCATTGCTAACGCCCCTTTACTGCCTTTCAGCCGGGTACTCATGACAAGCACTTCCTGCTCTGTCCTTGCAGGCACTACTAAGGGGGTTGTGCCCATGTACTTCAGCGCCCCAATCGGTAGCTCAGATGTCTCCTTTTTAGCACCCTCAATCTTCCTATAGGCTTCAGCACAAAGCGTATGGATCATCAGGGTATTCAGGTACTGGTCCCCAGCCTGTCGTCTGCAGTAATCCGCGAGCACCTTGAAGAGACTGGAGTTGGTCCCTATCAGCACAGACACATCGGAGGTCCCTTTAGGGTCAGGGCATATTAATGCAGCTGTGTCCACCTCTTCTCTTACCCCAGCAACCTCCTCTGGGAATTCCAGGTGCACTATGACATACCCTTGGTAGGGGTATTCATCCATGCTGAGGCCACACAGACCAACGCCAGTCAGTGGCTGTATAGGCAGGTGCCTAAGCATCTGTTGGTAGAATGACTGAAATATAATAGTCACTTGAGATCCAGTGTCAAGCACGGCTTTACACTCCACCCCTTCAATCTTCACCATGACCTCTGCTCGAGGCCCTATCAGTCCTGCGGGGATCCCAGCTGGACGGTCGTTTCTGGGGGAATCTTCAACTCCTGCAGGCCTGAGTGGTCCCCGTCCCCGGACTCTCTGGCAGCTACCGGATCTCTCCCAACTGATCCTCAGCTTTCCATACACTAAGGAGGGGTTTTCTTCATTATGGCACTTGCCAGCACTGTGTCCGTCCTGACCACATCGGTAGCAGAAGAATTGTCCTTTTCCCCTTTGCCCAGGTGGGATGGTGGCTCTAAATGCTGACTTCTCCATCGCCACAGTCAGAGGCTCCTTATTCCTGGAAGTCTTAGCTCGGTCAATGGTGCTTTGCAGTTCAGCTATCCGTTCTGTCAGGACCTGCATTTGCTGAGCAAGTTCCTCTGTGGTGCTCACCATCAGTACACTGGCCGTTTGCAGTGGTGTTGTGCTGGCTGGCTCCAATGTTTGGGCTTCCCAAAACTCGCTGGCAGCCTGCCTTTCTTCCTCTTCTCTGACCTCCTTTATCAGCTGGGAATAACTTGGGGGATGTTCCCGTCGTTCTCTTAGCCGGAGATGGAGTAGAATCGGGTTCTGATACTGAGCTCCTCTTACAATTTGAGCCAGTCTGGTCCGATCCATCTGTTCAGCAGTCACTGCTCCCCTCATGACAGCTCTCTGAAGCAGTCTCTCCAGCCTCTGTATATAGGCTGAAATCTTCTCGCCAATTTGCTGTCGGGAATTAAGGAACTTACAGTAACTGTCTTCAGGGCCCTCTACGCTCCCAAAGGTATGATCAAGGGACACTAGGCAGTCCTTCACACTGACCCCAGGGTCAATGAGCTTCAGGGTGCGAATCACATCTAATGCTGGGCCACTAAGGCTCTCTATTAGACATCTTCGCTTTTCTGCTTCAGGTACGGCCCACTCCTGCAGCATTTCAGTGGTATGCTCCAACCAGGGTTCGAACTCCTCTGCCCCAGCAAATAATCTTAACTCACGACAAGAGTTTAACATAGCCTGGGACAGCACAACCTTTTCCAATATTTGCCCCAGTGCTTTTGCCCAATCATTGGCTGAGGCTGCGGCCCCTGAGCTAGAGGCTGCAGGGCCGGGGCCCAACAAACCTGACATATTAGCCATTATACAAACAGTAATTTCCTCAAAATATAACCACAATTGTTTCCCAATGCAGTGGAACACTCAACAGGTGCTTGCGAGGGGTACTGACCCAGGGAATCCCGGACGAGCCCCCAAAAATGTAACCCTTCTGCCCATCTAAGTTGGCAGCAACAAGGGCCGGGTTCTGTATCTAGGGGTTCCGTTTCAATAACACAATGCAAAACCAGCTCGAGCCCCCACCCAGTGACCTGGGACAATTACCTACCACCCCCCTGGGTACCTCTAATAGGCAATACTTCCCCTCTCGCAAGCACGGAGTCTGAGTGTAGCAGAAAATGTTTAATAACATGAGGTAAACGACATCAGCATAAAATTGGAAAAACACCACAAACAGGATTCATAACACAAACCATGAGCAAAACCCACCCCAGCAAATTGGGCTGTGTCCTTTCCCTTTGGTTCTTGAATCCAGCAACCCAAAAATCACCCAGAGTCCCCAAAGTCCAACATCCCCAAAGTCTCTTGGGTCCAGCAACCACCCAAAGTCCCAAAAGTCCAACAACCCCCAAAGTCTCTGTCCCTGGTCAGTGCAGCCCCAGAGTAAAAGGGGGGGAGGGCACGCAGGGTGTTAAGGGGCACCTTACGTGATC
>NW_020713602.1:0-1965 GCF_002925995.2 Terrapene triunguis | reverse complement strand
GAGGCAGCTGGTGGTACCCCAGAAGTATCGCCGCCAGCTGCTGTACCAGGCCCATGACATTCCCCTCTCAGGGCACCAGGGAACCTGGCGTACCCAGCAGAGGCTGCTACGGAGCTTTTACTGGCCTGGGGTCTTTGTTACTGTCCGGCAGTACTGCCGATCCTGTGACCCCTGTCAGAGGGGAAGGAAGGCCCGAGACAAGGGGAAAACGGCTTTAGGACCCTTGCCCAGCCTAGAGGAGCCTTTCCGGAGGGTGGCCAAGGTTAAAAGCGGGGCTCTGAATCAAGAGAGCCCAAAGCACAGACCTCCAGATGGGAGCGCTGGGAGAAAACCACAGCCCAGTTGGAACCCCAGGGGTATTGGGGTGGGAAAAGGGCACAGGCCGCATAACCCTTCCCACATGCGAACTGCGAATGCCCTCGAGCACCCCCGACCTGAGGGGGGGCGTGAAACTGGAGGGGCCTGGTGTAATTCTCACCAAGGAATGGGAGGGATGCTGGGGCATCCATGGGAACGGGGGTAGGTTCGAACTTCCCCGGGTCACTGGCTAAAGTGACCCCGCTCAGTTCGGTCTCGGAGGGGGGAGAGATGTGACGAACTGAGACTGTTCTTACTGTGGTCTGTGAATGCTGACAGGGGAGTGTGGCTAGGATGGTCTGCATTGGGGGATGGGTGAATGACTGAAGGAGAATACCTGAGCATGTAACATGAGAACCCAGGAAGGGGGGGAGGCGAGGTGACACCTTGGCCCGGGAAACTGAACAAAGAGAGTTGGAAGCTGGCTAGTGACCAGCTGGAAGGCAGACAGGGCTCTGATCCCCTAAGGGGGCTAGGGTGCCCGGGGACCCCAAGATGAACCCAACTGGGGGGGTCCTGTTGTCTGCGCCTGTAAGACCTGTCTTGGACTGTATTCCCGTCCTCTAAATAAACCTTCTGCTTTACTGGCTGGCTGAGAGTCATGGTGAATCACAGGAAGCCGGGGGTGCAGGGCCCTGAGTCCCCCCCTACTCCGTGACAACTGGTGGCAGCGGCGGGATCTACTGCACCCCGCGGACGGCGCGTCCTGCAGTAAGTGACTGGGGAGCAGTAAAACGAAGGGGGATTGACGGGGACCAGGCGTGCTGAGGAGTCAGAGAAAGACGGTTATCACCCCTGGGAGTGTGTGACCAGCGAGAAGGACTTTTGCAGTAACAGGGTCCCCCGGGGGATCGCAGCGAGTGGTCCCAGGGGCGGAGGAGTCTGCAGCTCGACCCTGGCAGAGAGGTGGTGACCTCGAGAAGGGCTGGCACACTAGGGGTCTCCCTGGAAACTGTGGGGAGCGGTGAGCACACAGGCCTGTGACTGGCCAGCAGGAAGATGTATGCCAAGCGGCTTAAGAGTGACCTGGTGGAGCTGTGCAAGCAGAGGGGGGTGCGCATTGGGAAGCTCACCAAAGAACAGCTCATTGCCCAGCTGGAGAAGCGAGATCGCGCGAATGAACTGATCCCTGTCTCTGAGGGAAGCAGCCTGGCAGATGCAGCGCAGGCCCCAGTGTATGTCCCAGCTGGGAGTGGTCAGCCGGCTGCTGAGGGCTTCCCGAGACCCCCCCTTCCTATGCCTAGAGGAAGGGTGGGGAGGAGCCCAGCAAATACCGAGGGCGCCGTGACCCCCCCGGCCAGCAGGGGATCCTCCCGGCCACGCTCGCCTGCCAGCAGGGGATCCTCCCGGCCACGCTCGGCATCCGTGGAGCGGAATGGGCTGGACTGGGAGATAGAGCTAAAACTGAGAGAGCTGAAGGATCGTCAACAGCAGAGGCAGCATGAAGAGAGACAGAGGCGTCATGAACGGGAGGAGAATGAGAGACAGAGGCGTCATGAACGGGAGGAGAATGAGAGACAGCGTCAGCAGGAACTGGAGCTGGCGAGGCTGAAGGACCGCACGACCCCGGCTGCGGTGAGTGAGGGGGGACCCAGGACTGCACGGAGC
>NW_020713601.1:0-1662 GCF_002925995.2 Terrapene triunguis | reverse complement strand
CGACCCCGGCTGCGGTGAGTGAGGGGGGACCCAGGACTGCACGGAGCTTTGATAAGTGCATCCTGGCCCCACGTAAGGAGGGGGAGGACATGGATGACTTCCTGGATGCCTTTGAGACGGCCTGCGAGCTGCACCAGGTTGATCCTGCGGACAGACTCCGGGTTCTCACCCCCTTGCTGGACCCCAAATCCGTGGCGTTGTACCGCCAACTGGACGAGGCGGAGAAAGGGGACTACGAACTATTCAAAAAGGCCCTGCTACGTGAGTTTGGGCTGACTTCTGAGATGTACCGGGAAAGGTTCCGGAGTCAGGACAAAACCCCTGAAATCTCATATCTGCAACTAGCCGTCCGCATGGAGGGATACGCCAGCAAGTGGGCTGATGGGGCCCAGACAAAGGAGGACCTGGTTAAACTGCTGGTATTGGAGCAACTGTATGAGCGGTGCCCATCCGACCTGAGGCTGTGGTTGGTGGACAAAAAACCAGAGAACCCGCGACATGCAGGCCGGCTGGCCGATGAGTTTGTGAAGAGCCGGTCAGGGGCTGGCAGGGAGGAGTCCCAAAGGAGCAGGCCCGCCGCGATGCAGAGAGAGAGTCACCCGGGTACTTCCCAAAAGGGGAATGTGGGGAATCCCCTCCCATGGGAAATGCCCAGGGTCAGGGACAACCGACCGGCTCGAGGGGACACCTGGGACATGGTCTGCTATCACTGTGACCAGAGAGGTCACATACGGGCCCAGTGCCCCAGACTCAGGGACAGACTGAGCAGACCAGACCCACAGAGGGTTGACTGGGTAGAGACCCAGCCGGGCGAGAGGCGGCACTCCCAGGGAAGGGGGGCTGGCAGAATACCACCTGCTAAGGAGGAAGGAGAGCTCCAGGCCAGCTCCTCTGGGGGGCTGGATGCTCCAGACTCAGGGTTTTTGGTTTATACGGTGGGCGCGGGGCGGTCCCTCCGGAGAGAGTACCTTGTTCCCCTGGAGGTGGATGGGAGGAAGGTCGATGGATACTGGGATACGGGCGCAGAGGTGACACTGGTCCGGCCCGAGGTGGTGGCCTCAGATCGGATGGTGCCCAACACCTTCCTGACTCTGACGGGGGTGGGTGGGACCCCATTCAAGGTACCTGTGGCGAGGGTACGCCTGAAGTGGGGGCCCAAGGAGGGCCCCAAGGACGTGGGGGTACACCCGTATTTGCCCACTGAGGTGTTGATGGGGGGGGACCTGGAGGACTGGCCAAGCAACCCCCAGAATGCACTGGTTGTGACCCACAGTCAGAGCCGGCGAGGAGCACTGCGCCCTGACCTTGGGGAGGGTGCCTTGCCCGAGGCGCAGGACCCTAACCTGGTGGGGAGGGAACGCCCAGGGACACGGCTCAGGGAGGCTGCGGCTTCAGACCCAGCCGGCAAAAGAGAGCAGGTGGCCATCCCTGTCCCAGCTGCTGAGTTCCAGGCCGAGGTGCAAAAAGATCCCTCCTTGCGGAAGATAAGGGACCTGGCCGACCTCGGTGCGGTACAGACCATGGGGAGAGGTGGCTGGAAAAGGTTCCTGTGGGAGAAGGGGTTCCTGTACCGAGAATGGGCTCCCCCAGGGAAGATGGAGTCAGGGGGGATCAGGAGGCAGCTGGTGGTACCCCAGAAGTATCGCCGCCAGCTGCTGTACC
>NW_020713600.1:3612-9153 GCF_002925995.2 Terrapene triunguis | reverse complement strand
TGAGATGTGAAGTGTGTTCCATTATCAGATTCCATCCACTGAGGAAGGCCGAAGCGAGGAATGATCTCCTTGACAAACTTAAGAGCCACTGTCTTGGCAGTGTTGTTGCGACATGGGAAGGCCTCAGGCCATCCGCTGAATCGATCCACTAAGACAAGGAGGTACCTGTATCCTTGGGTCCTGGGAAACTCAGTAAAGTCTATTTGCCACACCAATCCTGGGCCTGGGGTAGGTTCCAGGGTGGCTGGTGGCACTGCTACTCCTGTTCGAGGGTTATTCTTTTGGCAGATTAAACATTCAGCTTGTACCTGTGATGCTAGGGGTTTAAGTCCAGAGGTTAGAAAATATTTAGTCATGAGCTGGGTGAGAGCCTCTCTGCCTGCGTGTGTGGTTTGATGCAGTTTCTGCAACACTGATCGAATCAAGCCCTTGGGCAGGAGGATTTTTCCCTCTGTGGAACAAAGCCATCCCTCCTTTTCCTGGAGACCGAGACTGTCAGCCAGGGTTCTGTCCTCTTGGGAGTACTGAGGGGCTGCAAGCTCACCCACTGATGGGATGAGGGCATGCATTTGGGCATTCTCCTCAGTTGGTGATTTCAGGGTAGCAGCTCGCTTAGCCTCCCTGTCTGCTCTGGCATTGCCCTTGGTTACATCTTGATCTTCCCTTTGATGGGCTTTGCAATGCACCACTGCTACTGCTGAGGGGAGTTGTACTGCCTCTAAAAGTCGGAGAATTTGAGACCCATGCTTGACCGGAGAGCCTTGGGCTGTTAGCATTCCCCTTTGTTTCCATAAACCAGCGTGAGCATGCAATACCCCAAAAGCATACTTTGAGTCAGTAAAGATATTAACCCGTTTGGCTTTTGCCAGCTCGAGTGCCCGAGTCAGGGCTACTAGTTCAGCAAGCTGGGCAGATGTTCCTGCCGGTAAACTCTCAGCTTCCACGGTATCATGAAGAGACACAATGGCATAACCAGCCCTCCTTTGCCCATTCACAATAGTACTACTTCCATCTGTATACCATTCCAAGTCAGCATTTGGGAGTGGCTGATCTTTTAGATCTGGGCGGCTAGCATACTGAACATCTATGATTTCTAAACAGTCATGTTCTTGCTTTTCTGTCTCGGGCAGCAGTGTAGCTGGATTAAGGGAGGGACAGATCTGCAGGGTGACTTCAGGATTCTCTAACAGCTTCGCCTGGTACCGAGCAACCCGAGCCTGTGTGAGCCAAAGACCCCCCTTAGTGTCCAGCAAGGCACGGACCATATGAGGAACATACACTTACACAGCTCCTCCCATTGTCAGCTTCTCCGCTTCCCCCAGCACCAGAGCCGTAGCTGCGACCGCCCTCAAACAGGCTGGCCATCCCTTTGAAACTTGATCCAGTTGTTTAGAAAAGTATGCCACAGGACGCTTCCAGGCACCTAATAGCTGGGTAAGCATTCCCAAAGCTACCCCTTTTCGTTCATGCACATACAGTTGGAACGGCTTAGATAGATCGGGCAAGCCAAGGACTGGAGCTTCCATTAGCTTCCTTTTCAAGATTTTAAATGCCCTGTCCGCTTCTGGGGACCAATGAAAGGGGTCATGTTCTGCTCCCTTAACACATTCATACAGAGGTTTAGCCCACAGTCCAAACTCTGGAATCCATATTCTGCAAAAGCCTGCCATGCCCAGGAATGCCCTAAGCCTTTTGCGGTTGCTGGGGATTGGAACTTGGCAGATAGCCTCCTTCCTTTCGTTGGAGAGCTGTCTTTCTCCCTGCCTGATGTGAAATCCCAGATATTGAACCTCTGAAAGAGCAATTTGGGCTTTGCTTTGAGATACCCTGTATCCTCGCAGTCCAATAAAGTTTAGGAGACTCACAGTAGCTTTGAGACAAGGGATTAGACCCACAGCAGCAATTAGCAAGTCATCTACATATTGCAACAAGAGGGCTTTGTCTGAATTATCCCACTGCTCCAAGTCTCTGACCAAAGCCTGTCAAAACAGAGTGGGGGAATTTTTAAATCCTTGAGCCAATACTGTCCAACAAAACTGCCTTTTAACCCTTCTGTTGTCCTCATTATGCCTTGCAGTATTTTGCTGATCTCAGTTGCTTGGGCACATTCAGACCCCCCTTCCTCTTAGTTGTCAGCAAAGTCTTGGCTGTGAACACTGACCTTGGACTGAGGCCAGCTGTATTTTCCTCTCAGTTAACTCATTCCGTGCTTTTTCCTCTTCTCCCTTTCTCGACTTCTTCTAACTTCCAACGGAACCTTCCACTCTTCACTCATACACCTTTTCTCCAACCATTAACACATACTTATTGCCATTATACACCTTTTCCAGTAACATAACTTCTGTGCAAAGCTTTGAAGCAACAAACCAGGACGAGCACACTCACTTCTGAGGATTCCTCTCTGTACAACCTCTGGTGTCCAATAGCTTTCCCTTTTAAACCTTAAATGCGTTCTCTGTTTTCCTTCTTCTTAGCCGTAGCTGTAACCTGATTCCGCTCCATTTCAGACAACAGGGTTCTCATAAGTACATTACAGTCATCCCAGTCAGACTTATAACTTGCTAGACACCCTTCAAAGACAGAAATGAACTTGCTTGGATTCGTTGAGAATTCTCCTGCCTCTGCCTTGAAAAGCAGCCAGATGGACGAATATACAGACACTATCTGAGCTGGCCGTTCCTGGGTTCCTGGACGGGCTACCACACTCTCAGTAATCAACGGATACAATCCCACTGGGGGGGCACTCTCTAAAGCCTGTGGGGGTGGAGGAGCCGAAGGGGACACCGATTCTGGCATTACAACAGTGGGAGGGTTCTGGGATTTAGCAGCCAATACTACCGAGCCTGTCGGAGTCAAATGGCACTTGAGCAAAATATCAGTCCTATTTCTTAACACCATAAACGTATACGCATAGAGATGTTCATTCCATTTACCTGTTCTCTGACAAAACAAAAGCAACTGAAGGATCGTGTTATAATTAAGTGATCCTTCCGGTGGCCACCTTTCTTGGCACTCCAGCTGGTACTGAGGCCAATCAACTGTACAGAACCTTTTCAATTTACTTTTAATTAACTGATCAGATCCAAACACCTTCCAGTTCACCAGAATGCATTCTAAGGGTGTACACTGTCCCCTGCCGGCTGTACTCTGTCCCTGCCCCATACTGAGGGAGACTCTGGGCGTCCCCAGGTCAAAACAGGCAGACTCTGGGCGTCCCCAGGTCAAAACAGATAAAGTCCCCACTGGACTGTTCCTACCTTATCCAAGGGTCCGGTTCTGCACCGTCGCTCTATCCACGGGACCGGTTCCCCACCCTGCTTCTCCACTGTCTGTGTGCGTTGCACCGTTGTGCCCTCCGGGGTCGAGCAAACCACGTCTATGCCGAGGCCCCCCGATGAAGTCACCGGTGAGCGCTCTGGGCGTCGGTCGTCGTCGTAATCCGTCGGCCACCAGGAGGGATCCGGGCAAGGCTAAATTTCAGCCTCGAGCCCCACGTTGGGCGCCAAAACTGTCACCGCCTGAGGGGCTCGAGGCGGACTTCAAAGGGTCCGTTGGCCCGGTGTGCTTAGCACCAATAAAGACACCGAGGGGAGAAAGCAAGCCAAGTTTATTCCAGAGCTCTGAAATGACACTAGAAGACCAGCATGTCTCAAATCCAGTGCAACAAATACAAATAACTTTTACCTTTTTATACTTCAAGCAGTTTCTATGTAAGCCTCTGTCTGTTAACTCCCTAGTATTCCTCCCACCCCTCCCTTCTCTAGCCGTTACAATTAGAAAAGTTCCCATACGCCTGTGAGAAAACTTTCCCAGTCTCTGCGGCCTTGGGTTAGACATCTGCAAAACTAACTATTCCTCTTTCTTATCTCTATTATTTCTGCTAGTGTGAGTAAAACTGAAGCCATCTGCTAAAAACGCTGACCAATACATTTTTGCTGTAGCCTGTAAGCATTACACACAGAAGTAAGTGAGAGTTCACAAGATGGAGTCTGGGGGTTCCGCTAGGCCCAGAGCAAAAGAGCTTCATCGACACTTTGGTCTTCCACTCTCCCGAGTTACCTGGTAGCTATGCCTAGGGGGGGGGTCCCCAACAATCCCTCCTTTGAGAACACTCAACAAACCTTTGTCAGAGTTTTCTCATACTCTAAAGACAGAATGCGATTAAGCTCCATACAATCAGGATCATCAATGAGAGGATATAAGGGAACCTCTGGAGAGGGGGAGGTACAAATCTTACATATGAGCACTTTACAGCAAATGACCAAAAAAATAAGAACAAAACATATTACAACACCTGTGAGCAAGATGCGAACAATGCTTCCCCCTATATCTCCTAGTTTCCCTAAACCAGGTATCCAACCCCAAAGGGAATCCAAAATAGTGGGTTCCCCTTCCTGGGCCTTCCACTGATTAAAGGCCCGTTCAGCTGACAAGATGTGCGTGTTAATGTCCTGTGAAAACTCTGGGACATAGGTACAACACTCTTCTCCAATAAGGGCACAGACCCCGCCTCGTGAGGCTAACACATAATCTAGGGCCTGACGGTTCTGTAAAGCCAGCAGTCGAAGCTGGTACAGCTCAGAACTTATGCTTTTCTCTATGGCTAGGGTATCATTGGCAAACTTAAATCATCAGAGGGGTACTACTCTCCAGGGCAATCCCGCTGAATGATGGGGAGTCTGGGCACATATCCAACAGTTGGAAAGATTGAACTCACGGGCAAAGGCAATTTTCAGGGCCTCATATGTGTTGGTAGCCATATCTGCAGGGATGGCTCCCCATCCTGCATGCGATGTGGGTGAAACAGTAGGTAACAGAAGAATTGCCTCTGTGATAAAAAGAAATGCTGTGAGAGACCCCAAACCTAAACCCATATTGTAATCACCACAACCCAAATACCCAGAGTACAATAAGAATTATTGACACTAAACAAATCAAAAAATAACAAGACCAAATACACAGGCCAGGTCCGCCTTCTGTGAGAAAATAAAACCAATGTTCAGGGTTCTCGCGAGGAGTATGTTGTGACTGTTCAGAAAGATCACAACGCATTCCCAGTGATCCTTACTGTCTTTTGAATAACAGCTTAAGTCCCAAATCGTCGTTAGCAGTCTTCTCCGCAGGCTGGACAGTCCACTGTTTAGGAATGGGCACTGCTTTCAGTCGAGAGTGATGAATCCAGTTCTTGTGTCCTTCGACCTTTGCCGCTGTATGGGTGACAAGTAGGATGGTGTGGGGTCCCTTCCACTTCTCTTGGAGAGGCTCGTCCTTCCAGGTCCGCACGAGAACGGAGTCACCAGGCTGCAGGGAGTGGACCGGAGTATCCAGCAGAAGAGGCTGTGAATCTTTGGTGTACCTGTGAAGAGAAGAAAGAACAGCAGACAGAGAGCACATATACTGAGACAAAAAAACCACACCCCATTTCCCATTCCCCTGCCAGAACTGGGGTACCATTCATAGGCCATGCTCTTCCAAACATAATCTCGAAGGGACTAAGCCCTATCCTACCCTTAGGGAGAGCCCGAATGCGAAGTAACACAA
>NW_020713600.1:0-3512 GCF_002925995.2 Terrapene triunguis | reverse complement strand
TGAGATGTGAAGTGTGTTCCATTATCAGATTCCATCCACTGAGGAAGGCCGAAGCGAGGAATGATCTCCTTGACAAACTTAAGAGCCACTGTCTTGGCAGTGTTGTTGCGACATGGGAAGGCCTCAGGCCATCCGCTGAATCGATCCACTAAGACAAGGAGGTACCTGTATCCTTGGGTCCTGGGAAACTCAGTAAAGTCTATTTGCCACACCAATCCTGGGCCTGGGGTAGGTTCCAGGGTGGCTGGTGGCACTGCTACTCCTGTTCGAGGGTTATTCTTTTGGCAGATTAAACATTCAGCTTGTACCTGTGATGCTAGGGGTTTAAGTCCAGAGGTTAGAAAATATTTAGTCATGAGCTGGGTGAGAGCCTCTCTGCCTGCGTGTGTGGTTTGATGCAGTTTCTGCAACACTGATCGAATCAAGCCCTTGGGCAGGAGGATTTTTCCCTCTGTGGAACAAAGCCATCCCTCCTTTTCCTGGAGACCGAGACTGTCAGCCAGGGTTCTGTCCTCTTGGGAGTACTGAGGGGCTGCAAGCTCACCCACTGATGGGATGAGGGCATGCATTTGGGCATTCTCCTCAGTTGGTGATTTCAGGGTAGCAGCTCGCTTAGCCTCCCTGTCTGCTCTGGCATTGCCCTTGGTTACATCTTGATCTTCCCTTTGATGGGCTTTGCAATGCACCACTGCTACTGCTGAGGGGAGTTGTACTGCCTCTAAAAGTCGGAGAATTTGAGACCCATGCTTGACCGGAGAGCCTTGGGCTGTTAGCATTCCCCTTTGTTTCCATAAACCAGCGTGAGCATGCAATACCCCAAAAGCATACTTTGAGTCAGTAAAGATATTAACCCGTTTGGCTTTTGCCAGCTCGAGTGCCCGAGTCAGGGCTACTAGTTCAGCAAGCTGGGCAGATGTTCCTGCCGGTAAACTCTCAGCTTCCACGGTATCATGAAGAGACACAATGGCATAACCAGCCCTCCTTTGCCCATTCACAATAGTACTACTTCCATCTGTATACCATTCCAAGTCAGCATTTGGGAGTGGCTGATCTTTTAGATCTGGGCGGCTAGCATACTGAACATCTATGATTTCTAAACAGTCATGTTCTTGCTTTTCTGTCTCGGGCAGCAGTGTAGCTGGATTAAGGGAGGGACAGATCTGCAGGGTGACTTCAGGATTCTCTAACAGCTTCGCCTGGTACCGAGCAACCCGAGCCTGTGTGAGCCAAAGACCCCCCTTAGTGTCCAGCAAGGCACGGACCATATGAGGAACATACACTTACACAGCTCCTCCCATTGTCAGCTTCTCCGCTTCCCCCAGCACCAGAGCCGTAGCTGCGACCGCCCTCAAACAGGCTGGCCATCCCTTTGAAACTTGATCCAGTTGTTTAGAAAAGTATGCCACAGGACGCTTCCAGGCACCTAATAGCTGGGTAAGCATTCCCAAAGCTACCCCTTTTCGTTCATGCACATACAGTTGGAACGGCTTAGATAGATCGGGCAAGCCAAGGACTGGAGCTTCCATTAGCTTCCTTTTCAAGATTTTAAATGCCCTGTCCGCTTCTGGGGACCAATGAAAGGGGTCATGTTCTGCTCCCTTAACACATTCATACAGAGGTTTAGCCCACAGTCCAAACTCTGGAATCCATATTCTGCAAAAGCCTGCCATGCCCAGGAATGCCCTAAGCCTTTTGCGGTTGCTGGGGATTGGAACTTGGCAGATAGCCTCCTTCCTTTCGTTGGAGAGCTGTCTTTCTCCCTGCCTGATGTGAAATCCCAGATATTGAACCTCTGAAAGAGCAATTTGGGCTTTGCTTTGAGATACCCTGTATCCTCGCAGTCCAATAAAGTTTAGGAGACTCACAGTAGCTTTGAGACAAGGGATTAGACCCACAGCAGCAATTAGCAAGTCATCTACATATTGCAACAAGAGGGCTTTGTCTGAATTATCCCACTGCTCCAAGTCTCTGACCAAAGCCTGTCAAAACAGAGTGGGGGAATTTTTAAATCCTTGAGCCAATACTGTCCAACAAAACTGCCTTTTAACCCTTCTGTTGTCCTCATTATGCCTTGCAGTATTTTGCTGATCTCAGTTGCTTGGGCACATTCAGACCCCCCTTCCTCTTAGTTGTCAGCAAAGTCTTGGCTGTGAACACTGACCTTGGACTGAGGCCAGCTGTATTTTCCTCTCAGTTAACTCATTCCGTGCTTTTTCCTCTTCTCCCTTTCTCGACTTCTTCTAACTTCCAACGGAACCTTCCACTCTTCACTCATACACCTTTTCTCCAACCATTAACACATACTTATTGCCATTATACACCTTTTCCAGTAACATAACTTCTGTGCAAAGCTTTGAAGCAACAAACCAGGACGAGCACACTCACTTCTGAGGATTCCTCTCTGTACAACCTCTGGTGTCCAATAGCTTTCCCTTTTAAACCTTAAATGCGTTCTCTGTTTTCCTTCTTCTTAGCCGTAGCTGTAACCTGATTCCGCTCCATTTCAGACAACAGGGTTCTCATAAGTACATTACAGTCATCCCAGTCAGACTTATAACTTGCTAGACACCCTTCAAAGACAGAAATGAACTTGCTTGGATTCGTTGAGAATTCTCCTGCCTCTGCCTTGAAAAGCAGCCAGATGGACGAATATACAGACACTATCTGAGCTGGCCGTTCCTGGGTTCCTGGACGGGCTACCACACTCTCAGTAATCAACGGATACAATCCCACTGGGGGGGCACTCTCTAAAGCCTGTGGGGGTGGAGGAGCCGAAGGGGACACCGATTCTGGCATTACAACAGTGGGAGGGTTCTGGGATTTAGCAGCCAATACTACCGAGCCTGTCGGAGTCAAATGGCACTTGAGCAAAATATCAGTCCTATTTCTTAACACCATAAACGTATACGCATAGAGATGTTCATTCCATTTACCTGTTCTCTGACAAAACAAAAGCAACTGAAGGATCGTGTTATAATTAAGTGATCCTTCCGGTGGCCACCTTTCTTGGCACTCCAGCTGGTACTGAGGCCAATCAACTGTACAGAACCTTTTCAATTTACTTTTAATTAACTGATCAGATCCAAACACCTTCCAGTTCACCAGAATGCATTCTAAGGGTGTACACTGTCCCCTGCCGGCTGTACTCTGTCCCTGCCCCATACTGAGGGAGACTCTGGGCGTCCCCAGGTCAAAACAGGCAGACTCTGGGCGTCCCCAGGTCAAAACAGATAAAGTCCCCACTGGACTGTTCCTACCTTATCCAAGGGTCCGGTTCTGCACCGTCGCTCTATCCACGGGACCGGTTCCCCACCCTGCTTCTCCACTGTCTGTGTGCGTTGCACCGTTGTGCCCTCCGGGGTCGAGCAAACCACGTCTATGCCGAGGCCCCCCGATGAAGTCACCGGTGAGCGCTCTGGGCGTCGGTCGTCGTCGTAATCCGTCGGCCACCAGGAGGGATCCGGGCAAGGCTAAATTTCAGCCTCGAGCCCCACGTTGGGCGCCAAAACTGT